>NW_007759034.1:2199-4340 GCF_000696425.1 Galeopterus variegatus | reverse complement strand
TTTTTTTTACAGTCAGTTTAATACAACCCATGTAAAATTATCAGCACACTGCCTGGCGTTAGTATGTATTCTGTAAGTTTTTGCTGTAAACTAATTGTGTTTATATATCCTATTTGTAAAACTAATTAATTGACATATTTTTGTTACCCTAAAAGTCATATTCCTTGAAAATGTAATCTATGAATCTAAGAAAAATGTTTTCTTTTTTCTTTTCTTTTTTTCATTTTTTCAATAACACAAATATTTAATTGTCTACTATGTATCAGGCACTGTTAGAATGGACAGAATTTCATAGAGTGAGGATAGATCATGACTGGAAATAATATTATAATTTCTTGGTGTGCGATTGTTAAAAGGAGCAATTTTTAATGTCTACTAGGTCATATTGGTTTTTAATTCTCAATGTGGGAAAAGATTTTGAAGAAATAGTAACTTAACTAGAAGAGCATAAATTCCTAGCCCAATATTCTCTTCTAAACCAAAGGACATTACACTTTTTAGCCACTATAACACCACAAAACCTTTTGAACAAAAAAGCCTCTGGTGCATGAAATGATTGATGATGATACTTCTGATGTTGTAAAGTTGTAATCTGTCTCTTGTTCAAATGGATGCCAAGACAACTAATAAATTCCCCAACAGTACAGAGAAATGCCTGTGGCATGTAGAGGATCAGTCAGAAGAGAATAGATGCCTTTTTTTGAGCTTGCTGGAGTACAAGGCCAAAATCTCTTATCCATAAAATATTTGTCTTAGATTTGCTGCAATTTCATTTGGCAGCCAAACCTGATGTGAATGATGGGAGTATATTATAGTCTTTAACCTGTAGTCTTTCTGGTGAATATTCATACATGTATTTTTTACATGTATTAGGATGATCCATAGACCCTGCTGGGAGTGTTACACAATATGAAGTCTACGTACTGCATTACCTTTAAAAAGTAAAAAGTGAAAATTTCTGAAATACATCTGGACTCGAGTTCTAGATCAATAATTATAGTCCTGTTTTGAGAAACTCGAAGAGTAGTTTTTTTTTTCCAGTCTTATTTTACCCATTTTTGTAAGTCATTATGTGTGTGTGAGTGTTCTATATATATTATACTATGTATTCTATAGATGCTGTATATAACATATATTATTACATATTTTATCATTTTCTCAAATAAAATGAGTACAAGAAACATCGATTTTTTAAAATTTGTTTTTGTAAGGATGAATTAAATTGTATACATTAACTGTGTACATGTTCTTTTTGAAATATGTATCAATTGTTGACTGGCTAAATAGACCTTTTATGTGGAATCTAAAAAGTTGAGCCCATAGACTTAGAGGGTAGAAGAGTGGTTACCAGGGCCTGAGGATTGTAGGGAGATGTTGGTCAAAGGATAAAAAATTTCAATTAGATTGGAGAAATAAGTTCCAGAATTCTATCGTACAACATGTTGACTATAATTAACAACAATGTATTGTATTCTTGAAAATTTCTGAGATAGTAGATTAAATGTTGTGACCACAAAAAAATGATAAACATGGGATGTAAAATATACAGATTATTTTATAGTCCATAAAATTTATTTTCAGAACATTTATTCCATTCTTTATTTTGATAATTATAAGTAGTATTGATATATATTAAATTTGTTTTCTAATATTTCTAGTAAAGTAGAAATATTTTAATGCCTTGATAATTTGCCTCTTATCTTTTTTGACTAATTCACTCATGTAATTTGCATTTTTCTTAAAAAGAGAATTTTGTGTTTTATTGATTCATATAAAGCAGTTTTTATTTGAGGGCAATAGTCATTTCTCATGCTCATCATTTTACAGTTGTAAATATTTTCATTGTCATTTTAATATTTTTGAATACAGACATTGACTACAAATATTTAGTTAGAAAAGACTCCATTTAAAAAAAAAATTCATTATTTCCTTAAGGTTATTTTTTGGAATTTCTGCATAAACTTCATTTAAATATTAACTTGTGGATTTTTCTACTTTATATGGTAAAAATTGTAAACTTGAGCTATCTTAACTTTATTAAAATTTGTTCTTGTATAAAATGTACAGTGACAGAATAATATTTTTTTTTCTAAATAATTTATTACTTTTTTGGGAGTTCTGTTTAGTCTTCACTTACAGTA
>NW_007759034.1:1091-1682 GCF_000696425.1 Galeopterus variegatus | reverse complement strand
TTTTTTTTTCTAAATAATTTATTACTTTTTTGGGAGTTCTGTTTAGTCTTCACTTACAGTATTTATTTAGTTCATTAAATTTCTATATTTATTAAATTAGGACTGGCAATGCTAATAGGCTTTATCCTGAGTTCCAATTTTATTAGAGGGCAATGGCTGTGAATAAGCAATACAAAGAGAGTAATTGGAGCTCATGTTAGGATTCTGTGGCAGGGAGTGCCAGGAAGGATTACACAAATCTCTCATACATGGAGGACAGATAATTGCTGTTACTTTTACCTATATGTAACCATGGAAGTTCAAGGGTTTTATTTCTGTCTCATTTTTCATGAACCTTTGATTAGTGTCAAATCTCGTGCCAGCACTACCATATTGATTGCTAAATTTTTCCATTTCATTTTAATATATAGTGTTAAAGTTATCTCATCTTTTATGTCTTTTTTCCAAAACTTCTTTTTCAGTTCTCACATTTTATACTTTTAGATAAACATTAGAAGAATAAAATGTATAATAAATAATTTTGCTGAAATTGCTTAACATCTATTAATTTATTCATGTAAAACAGCCATCCCCTACAAGGATTAGCATAAA
>NW_007759034.1:0-869 GCF_000696425.1 Galeopterus variegatus | reverse complement strand
GTTTGGTCATTTAGTGTCTAGTCAATTTTCTGAACATTGTCTGAATGTTTTATACTTCAGTTAAGTATATTTGGTTTTTTAGGGAAATATACAGATTTCCTGTGAAATATTATTTTGTCACTTTCTGTCTTACAGCTAGGTCTTTTATTTTGTTTCATATACTGATTATTAGAGCTAAAACATCTCATTACTTTTTGTTGAAAAGATAACCATAGTATAAATGTTTATCTCCATCCTGACCAAAAGATTGAAATGACTTACAGCAAAATAGAATGTTTATGACATATTTTATCCTACTAAATAATTAAGTAGAGAAGATTTAGTAAACTGTATCAGAAGATGGCAAGGATTATACATCATGATACTATGATACTGTGTCTTTCTTTCCCCCTTAGCTTTATATCTTAGTTTCTGCTACTATACCTCTTAATGTTTGAGGAGTTGTCCATTCTTTGGAATTCAATCCTGTTGAATGGTGGTCCTAGCTCTCTGATGGGTTCATGTAGCATTATGATTTTGTAGATTATTTGGATTTTTATCAGTATTAGAATAGATGTAATATTGTGGTATTCCGTGCCTGAAATAGAAGAACTCCACACATTTATGACAGGACATTGCTTGTTAAAATTTAGTACAAGTATTCTCTAATGTTCATTGGGATTTTTTTTTTTTCTTTTGACCATGGTCACGTTACTCAGAAAATTGATACTCAATTCCAAAATATATTGGAATTATACTATATATTACATATTTCTAGATTGTTTCCACCATGCATTTCAGTACTTTTATATTTATTGGAACTTTTTATCAGTATATGGTTTAATGTTTTAATAGTTTTGTTTGTGCTTAACTGATATGTCTATATATAT
>NW_007759033.1:5723-6626 GCF_000696425.1 Galeopterus variegatus | reverse complement strand
GATGTCCAGTCATTTTCCATTGGCTGCTCTAGCCATAGGCATATATACCTGGTCTCCTTTGCCCAACTATGGCAACTCTGAAGGCCAGTCCTACTCTCAGAGCTCCCCTTGGGCTTGCTTGCTTACTGTGCTTGCATTGTGGTCCAACTTTTCCAGAGGCCAAGCCTGCTTCCTTTTCTTTCCTTGTCCCCCACAGGTGTTAATCCTAAGAGCAATATCAGGTAGACTTCCAGCATGCTACTCTTCTTCTTGGAGTCATTTTCCTAAGAAATGAAAACTGGGATACCCACGTTTTTAACAATGAATTTTTTGGCCTATTAAAATTGTTATGGTAGATTTGACTATTTCACAAAGATGCTAGTCCTCTCAAAATAAGTTAGTCATTTAAGGCGTATGCAAATAAAAATTCCAATAAGAAATCTTTGTAAAAATTGAGAAGTTAATTTTAAAAGTTGTCTTGGTGACCAAAGAGCCAAAATTACTAAAAAAAAAAAAAAAATTGTGAAGAATAAAAAAGAAAGAGACCTGTACAAAAATGACCATGTGCTTTGGATTTATTGAATTGTGTCCCCCCAAATTCATATATTAGAAGCTTAATTCCCACTGTAACAGTTGAGGGTGAGAAATCCTATTATGGTAATTGAATTGTGGGGCCTTAAAGAGGTGATTAGGCTTTAGGACCATGGTGCAGTGAATGGATTAATAATGGTGGTCAGGGGTGTGGTTCTGAAGGCTTTCAAAGGAGAGCACATAAGAGTCTCTGTCTCTCTGCTCTACCATTTTCTGCCATGTGAGATCCCTGCATTGCTATAAAGCCACCACCAAAGAAGACCCTTGCAGACATGTTCCCTGGACTTTGGACTTCCCAGCCTCTGAAACTGTAAGCAATAAATTTCATTTTCT
>NW_007759033.1:0-384 GCF_000696425.1 Galeopterus variegatus | reverse complement strand
CTTAAATCTAGGTGATCTATGGCTTAGTGATGAGTTTCTACATACAACACCAAAAGTATGATCAATGACAAAAATGGTTAAGTTGGACTTTATTAAAGTAAGAATTATTCTCTATGAAAAAGGTTATTAAGAGAATAAAAAGGCAAGCCACCAACTTGTGGGAGATATTTGCAAAACACGTATCGGTTAAAGGACATATATATCCAAAATATTCAACATGCTCTTAAAACTCAGCAATCAGAAAAGAAAGCCAAATTAGAAAAATAAGCAAAAGGTCTAAACAGACTCTCAGACTCATCACCAAAAAAGATACATAGTAGGCAAAAAAGCATGAGAAAAGAGAATCAGCATCATATATCACCAAGGACTTGCAAATTAAAACAA
>NW_007759032.1:6248-6626 GCF_000696425.1 Galeopterus variegatus | reverse complement strand
AAATAGTCTGAAAAAGTAACAAAATTAATTTCTTTTTTCCCTCTCCTCCCATATCACAGCTACTCTTTCTCTCTTGCAAGGTCTCATTGCTGAAAATGCTCATTCCAGATTTTAAAATATTTCCCTTCAGCTTATGCTCTATTAATAAACATTTGAATTTTTCTGTTGGCTAATCATCTTGCCAAGTATTTTATTTCTTCACTTAAATTATAAATTTTTAAGCATAAGAACTAATTCATCTATTTTTTTCAACAGGGATTTGTCAAATACTGCTATTTCCCTGTATTATGAAAATATAAACTTGAATGAGACCTATCCCTGTACTCAAGTAGCTCATTTACCTTTAATCATCTGTCCTTGTCTAAGTCATTCCAGGGA
>NW_007759032.1:0-585 GCF_000696425.1 Galeopterus variegatus | reverse complement strand
CTGTGTTAAAGCTATTGGCCACCACTGGCCAGTTTCTGGGTCTAATAACACTCCTCTTCCTGATCCCATCTCAACCCCACCTGAGTTTGTATTCTTTTCCTCTTCAATTTTGGCCCAGGGAAATTTTCCTTCTTTTCTTGTGAGTTCAGCTATATGTTCAACTTTTTTTTTCAGTTATCTTTTATCTCGAATTTCTAGTTGTTTATAGTGGTAGCAGTGATGTGCTGCCTCAGTCCCTGGTGTTGTAAGAATGACAGTGAAAAGTCTACTTTGTATTGGACTAATGTCAACCTCACTACAATTTCCACCTGCTGGCTTTTCTGCCATCTTCTGACATCACCCAAGAAGTCTGACCCATTTTTCTCATAACACCCTTTATATATTCAGATAGTTATGTCGTTCTATTTCCTTTCCATAGATTTAACATTCACAGTTACTCAGTGCAGATTGTGGTTCCTGTTCTTTAGATACTCTTTAGTTTTCAAATTTTCTTTAAAGTCACAGGCCCAGAGCCTAATGCCCCCATATATGTTACCACCAATGTAAACGGAGTAGACTATCCCCTCTTTTGTACTAAATGTTATC
>NW_007759031.1:6372-6626 GCF_000696425.1 Galeopterus variegatus | reverse complement strand
CTTGGGTAGTACCTGTGGGTCATGTTTAGCATGTCCCCATAACACAGGCTTCACTGTCTGTATCCACAGCTGGAATTCTCCAACCGTCATTTGCAGGTGTAAACCATAAAGCACATCTATACCCAAGGTGTATTCAGCTACTGGGTATCCATGCACAGTATATACATGAGGAGGCATTGTCCTATGCCCAGTGGCAAAGACACAGCTTTGACTTTAATAGAATGTCCTCCATAGCCATCAACATTCACTGTGGC
>NW_007759031.1:3964-4458 GCF_000696425.1 Galeopterus variegatus | reverse complement strand
CCCTGGTCAACAGGAAAGTGGCCACTGGGTACCACATACTGGAGGGTAGCCACATTTCTTCCCCCTCCCGAGAGGCTAATGGCTCCCTTACCTGCTCAGAATCCTGCCAACAGCTATGCCAATTGTCAGGCTGGACCACAGACCCTTCTGCCCCATCCTGTGCAGGTCCTGAGTCAGATAAGCAAAAGGAAAACTGAGTAACCACTGGCAAAGTTGGCATGCTTTATTTCAGACATGAGCTCCGCTGTCAGTGGTTCAAGCCATTGTATTCCATAATGAAAGTACACAAGAATGGCAACGAGCCAAGGAGCACGTGGGTGTGCATGCACAGTCACACCACTCTTATGTGACTTGCTTACAACAGATATGCTGAATCGTACACAGCTAGATAAGAGGCGAGGGGGCCTGACTAAACTAACTCCATTTTCCTCACACTAGAGTTTTTCATTTTTGCTCAATTACTTAAGCCTTTGTTTCATTTTGAATCCATTTTT
>NW_007759031.1:2675-3435 GCF_000696425.1 Galeopterus variegatus | reverse complement strand
CCTGTACTGCTGTGCAGAGTTACTACCAAGAAATAGTTCCTCACCAGACACGTTTGTTGGACAATGGACTTCCCATCCTCTAAAATTGTAAAAAATAAATTCTATTTTTTGTAAGAAATTGTCCATTTCAGGTATTTTGTTATAGGCAACAGAAATGGACTAATATAGAAAATTGGTACCTGAAGTAGGGTGTTGCTTATAACGAATACCAGAAAATGTAGAAGCAGCTGGGGAAATGGGTGATGGGGAGAGGCTGGAAGAATTTGGAGGACCATGCTAGAAAAAGACTAGATTCTCATGAGGGCCTAGAAGATAAGAAGACCAGGGAAAGTTTGGAATGTCTTAGAGACTGGATAAATCATGGTGAACAGAATGCTTATAGAAATGTAGACAGTAAAGACTATTCTGAGGAGATTTCATTTACAAATGATGAAGAGCTTATTGGAAACTGAAGTACCCTTGCTATAGAGTTGCAAACAAGTGGCTCCATTCTGTTCATGCACAAGGGTTTGATGGAATGTAGAATTTGTAAGTGATGAACAAGGGTATTTGATGGAAGAAATGTCTAAGCAGAAAAGCGTTCAAGCAGCTGTATGGATAACTGAAAAAAATCTATGCTGATTCATGGCAAAAAAAAGGCATGATATAAAGCTGAAATTTATAGTTAAAAGGTAAGCAGAGGATAAAGATTGAAAAACTCCTAGCCTGGTCACCTAAGCAGTAAAAATGTGTGTTCAGTAGAGAAAACCAGGGGTGTAGT
>NW_007759031.1:0-2144 GCF_000696425.1 Galeopterus variegatus | reverse complement strand
ACAAATGATGAAGAGCTTATTGGAAACTGAAGTACCCTTGCTATAGAGTTGCAAACAAGTGGCTCCATTCTGTTCATGCACAAGGGTTTGATGGAATGTAGAATTTGTAAGTGATGAACAAGGGTATTTGATGGAAGAAATGTCTAAGCAGAAAAGCGTTCAAGCAGCTGTATGGATAACTGAAAAAAATCTATGCTGATTCATGGCAAAAAAAAGGCATGATATAAAGCTGAAATTTATAGTTAAAAGGTAAGCAGAGGATAAAAATTGAAAAATTCCTAGCCTGGTCACCTAAGCAGTAAAAATGTGTGTTCAGTAGAGAAAACCAGGGGTGTAGTCCAGTGGCCATTTGCTAAGAGATCAGGACAGGAGGATGGGATCATCAGGTGAATGGAAGAAAGACCATGAAGGTATTTGAGAGATCTTTGAGGTTGCTCCTCGTATCAGAGGCCCAGAGGCCTAGGGAGCCAGAATGGTTTTGGAGAACAGTCTTGGGGAGCCGTCAATGGGGCTTGCTGTTCAGGGCCAAATCAAGATGCCACTCCTCACACCAGCACCTTGGCTGTTCTGGCTGCTCTAGCCATGGCTAAATTAGCCCCAGGTGTAGCTGGATCCACAGCTTTACAAGATACAAGACAGAAGAGTTGGCTGTGTCCATGTGGTGTTGTCTGCAGGCTCACAGATTGCAAGAGCTGTGGAACCCCAGTTTCAAAGGATGTATAAAACAACCTGGAAGCCCAGAAAGAGATCTGTCACTGCTGGAGTGTCACAACAGAGACCATCACTGAAGCAAAGCAGAGCAAATATGTGGGACCAGAGTTGCAGAGGAACCCCACCAGGACCATGCTTAGTGGAGCCGTGGAAGTGGGACTGCCATGGAGTCCTCAAAATTGTAGAGCTACAGCATGCAACACCAGTCTCGGAGACCTGAAGTGTGGGCTGAACTCAGGAAAGCCAGAGAAGCTGGGGTGCCTGAGGATTTAGAGGCAGAACCCCTGCACCAGTGTGCAGAGTATGCCAGACAGGGAGTCAAGGATTACTCGCCATCTTTGAGATTCGTTACCTGCTTTGCTGGGTTTTGGACTTGTTTGGAACACACAGGACTCCTTGCTTTCAGCTCATTTCTCCATTTTGGAATGAGAATTCTGTCTTATGCTTGTCCCTGTGTTTTATCTTGAATGTGCATCACTTGTTTGATTTCACACGTGCAACTCTAGACTTTTGAGCTGAAATGACTTAGATTTTGAGGATGGAATGAATGTATTTACCTGTGAGGAGGACATGAACTTTGGGGGCTGGGGGCAGAATTCTATGGGTTGAATGTGTCCACCAAAAGATTACGTATTGGAATCTTGATCTTCATCATCACAGTATTAAGAGGGTGGAAAATCCAGCTCTGGTGTACAAAAGGTGGGGCCTTTAGCAAATGATTAGATTATGAGGACTGTGGCCTTGTGAATGGATTGATTCATTCATAAAGAAATTGGCATAGTTATGATGGGATCAAAAGTACAGCAAATGAGGATGTTAACTCTCTAGCTCAGTCAATTTTTGCCATGTGATACCCTGCATTGCTGTGGATAGTCACAACCAAGAAAAATTCCCTCACTGGCTGTTTTTGGATGTTGGACTTCCCAGCCTCCCAAACTATAAGAAATAAATTCCATTTTTTAACAAATTACCAAGTTTCAGGTAGTCTGTTATAAGCAACAATAAAGAGCTAATACAGAGTCCAAATACAATCTTCTGTACGTGTCTATCCAGTTTTCCTAGCATTATCTGTTGAAAAGGTAATTATTTTTCCACTAAATAGTCTTTGTACCCTTTTTTTTTTGTTTCAATATAGTTTATTTAGATGATTTTAAAGTGAAATTTTTCCTGGAATAAAATATGTAGGGGAGAGAAATACTTTGGTTTTGAATGTGCTGTCATAACATACAACTTATTGTTAATTTAAGTTAATTTTAAGATTTTTTAAATATATTATTGATTCACATTTTAAAAATTGAATGCATGTTATGTACCATTCACAGTACTAAGTACTTTCCTTATAGTCTTATTTATTTATTTATTTATTTTATTACTTTTATTTTGTCAATATACAATGTAGTTGATTATGGTGTCCCATCACCGAAACCTCCCTC
>NW_007759030.1:5212-6626 GCF_000696425.1 Galeopterus variegatus | reverse complement strand
GCGGCCAGTCTCAAAAAGGAAAAAAAAAAAAAAAAAAAGAAGAAGAAAACAGGCAACACACATTTCCTAGAGCAGCCCACATCTACTGACTGACGAGAGAGGGTACAAAGTCCCTGCCCTCACCCCAGCTAGGAACATCTCTGTGGGGCCACTGCAGCTCCAGAGCTCCACATGGGGCTGGCTGAGGTCTTTATCTCCCTCTGTTGATCCTGCTTCCCCTGCTCCCCATTCCAACAGATGCTTATTTCAACAGCACCACCTAATAAACATCCTGCCTGCTCCTCTCCATCTCAGAGTCCACTCCCTGGGGAACACAATCTGCGATGGAATTTGAATCAGTCCATTTATGTTGTTTATAACAGAATACCTGAAACCGGGTAGTTTATAAAGAAATGAAATTTATTTCTTACAGTTTCAGAGGCTGAAAGTCCAAAGGCCAGGGAACACTTCTGGTGATGATTTTTTTTTTTTTGGTGGTGACTCTGCACAGCAGCTCAGGGTGTCACGTGACTAGAACGGGCTGAGCACTAGCACTAACCTGCTCACTTGCTATTCCTATAAAGTCATCAGAATCACGCCCATGACCACCCATTAAACCATCAATGGATCAATCCATTCACAAGGGCACAGTCCTCACAATCTAATCCCTTCTTAAAGGTCCCACCTTTCAATTACCATAAAAAAAAAATACATTAAGAGGGAAATCCCACCCTCTTAATGCTGTTACAATGGAGATTGTTTCCAATACATGAACTTTGTGGGGACACATTTAACCCATAGCAGAGTTCCCTGGAGCATATAGTCAGACTTGGTGCCATAAAGTCAAACCCATGCTCAGATCTTACAGACACCTGTGGGACAGGTCAGGAACTGTTTACCCGTGAGGCTTGCTTGTTTGCCCCTTGTCTGACTCATATGAGGCCCCTTCCAGAAAACCCATGAGAAGATTGATCTGACAAGGTGCTGCCAGAAGGGCTGGCTGCCAGGTCCCACTGACAGGGATGCAGGTGTGTGATCTTGTGGAGAAACACAGGCCTGTGCTGTGCTGTTCAACCCTATGGATGTCCAAGGGAAAATGGGGAGGGGGTCAATCTGTTTCATGTAGAGCTCTGGTGATGGGGATGCTCTCCCACAGTATGACCCTGGGCCAAAATCATAGCCTTCCAGAAGAATTGTGCAGCTCTTTCAGGTGGGTGAATAGAAGACCCCACACTGAGAGTACTGGGAGGGAGATTCCTGAGGGATCCCAAGAGTAAGAGTTGTTTTGTTGGGAAAATCCTATCCTGTCTGCACTGATGATCATAGAGAATTAAACTTCTTCCTGCCTGCCCACTGTCTTCCCACTCTGCCAAAAAAAAAAAAAAAAAAAAAAAAAAAAAAAAAAAAAAAAAAAAAAGAAAAAAAAGGCCAAGAA
>NW_007759030.1:0-504 GCF_000696425.1 Galeopterus variegatus | reverse complement strand
AAGACATGTTATAGTCAAATTGGCAAAACTCAAAGACAAAGAGAGGATCTTAAAAGCTGCAGGAGAGAAACAGCAAGTCACATATAAGGGAGCACCAATCAGACTAACATCAGACTTTTCATCACAAACCATAAAAGCCAGAAAGGAATAGGATGATACATTCAAAATACTAAAAGACAGAGATTGCCAGTGAAGAGTGCTCTACCCCACAAGGCTATCTTTCCAAAATGAAGGGCAAATAGTATATTTCTCACTCAAACAAAAACTGTGGGAGTTCACCACCACACGAGCACCCTTATAAGAAATTCTCAAGGTAGTACTGGGTTTGGTACCTGAAAAATAACTACCACTGCCATAAGAACTCAAGAAAAATCAAAACCCAGTAGTAAAATGAAAATGCCAGCAATGAAGAGAAAAAAAAAAAGTTGATCTACAACCCAAGAAACCAATAAATACATAAGACAAACAGTAAATCAGAAAGAAAGGAACAAAAGACACTTGGGA
>NW_007759029.1:6140-6626 GCF_000696425.1 Galeopterus variegatus | reverse complement strand
AGAAAGGAAGACGCCATCACCACTTCGAAAAGGTAAGGGAGGAGGCTAGGTGGACTCCCCCCACCCCCACCATTCCAGATGGGGCAAAAATTTTTTTTTAAAGATGACCGGTAAGGGGATCTTAACCCTTGGCTTGGTGTTGTCAGCACCACGCTCAGCCAGTGAGCGAACCGGCCATCCCTATGTGGGATCCGAACCCGGGGCCTTGGTGTTATCAGCACCGCACTCTCCCGAGTGAGCCACGGGCCGGCCCCAAAATTTTTAATAATTCTAAAAAGTGAAATAAAATAGCATTATTACATGAAAGTATGATTCTGTTGCATCTGCTACTACATAAAAGTTTTAGATTTTGTGGCAAGATATACCACTGCCTCATTCAAATAATCTGCAGTGCCTTGTGCTTTTAGTTATCTTGGTACTTGCCCAAGTCTTGTTTTGCCACTGGATTTTAGTTTGTTGAGGATGGGGACCGTGTCCTCTCTTGTG
>NW_007759029.1:0-546 GCF_000696425.1 Galeopterus variegatus | reverse complement strand
CCCATTTTTTGATCGGGTTCCTATTGACTTATGTGAGTTCCTTGTATATTTTGGATATTAATGCCTTATCAGATGTATGGTTTGCAAATATTTTCTCCCAATCTACAGCCTGCCTTTTCATTTTGTTGATTGCACACTGTGCAGAAGCTTCTTAGATCGATTCTATCCAACTTGCCTATTTTTGCTTTTGTTGCCTGTGCTTTTGGTGTCATATCTTAAAAAAATCATTTCCGGGCCGGCCTGGTGGCGCACTGCTACAGTGCGCCGCTTGAGAGCGTGGCGGCGCTCCCGCTGAGGGTTGGGATCCCACATACAGACCAGTTCCCGCTTGCTGGCTGAGCGAGGTGTGAGCGCGGCACCGAGGGTTGTGATCCCGTTGCTGGTCCCGGTCCGGTATGGGCGCGACACTGAGGGTTGCGATCCGTTGCTGGACACGAAAAAAGACAAAAAGGAAAAAAAAAATCATTTCCAAGACCAATTTCATAAAGCTTTTCCCCTGTGTTTTTCTCTAGGAGTTTTACAGTTTCAGGTCTCAAGTTTAAGCCT
>NW_007759028.1:6246-6626 GCF_000696425.1 Galeopterus variegatus | reverse complement strand
AAGAAGCACTGAAGCATGGATACTAAAGGACAAGCCAAAGTAAGTTGGCCTAAATCCAACAAGAGACAGTAGATGGGAGATTTTTAGGAATACAAAAAATGTTAAGATAGATGTGAGATAGTTGTACTCAAAATAAACTTCATTGTGGGCCGGCCCGGCGGCGCACTGCGCTACTGCGCCGCTTGGGAAGCGCGGTGGCACTCCCGCCGAGGGTTCGGATCCCTCATACAGACCGGTTCCTGCTCACTGGCTGAGCGAGGCGCGGGGGCAACACCAAGGGTTGCGATCCCGTTGCCGGTCCCGGTTCGGTACGGGGGCAACACTGAGGGTTGTGATCCGTTGCCGGACACAGAAAAAGAAAAAATAAATAAATAAACTTC
>NW_007759028.1:0-2960 GCF_000696425.1 Galeopterus variegatus | reverse complement strand
CTGTTTAAAACATCTTTCTCTCTGCCTGGGAAAGTAATGGTGAAAAGAAACCCTAAGATCCTATAGGAGAGCTGCCCAGTTAGCTCAGTTGGTTAGAGCAGGTGTTAGAACACCAGAGTCAAGGATTGGATCCATATGCAGGCCAGCCACCAAAAAGACAAAAAAAAAAAAGATTTTATGGGTACTATTTTAATAAATGATGTTGGCTGGTAGAAGAATTACTGCTATCCTTTTTTAAAGAAATTATCCTTTTAATATTTTATCTAAAAGTGTTCTTCAGTATACAGTCAACCTTTCTTTTCTTTGGGTTCCACATCTGTAGATTAAACCAACTGCAGATTGAAAGAAAAAAAATTTTTTTAATTGCTTCTCTACTGAACATGTGCAGAGCTTTTTCTTGTCATTACTCCTTAAACAACACAGTATAACAACTATTTACATAGTATTTGCATTTCATAAGCTATTATAAGTAATCCAGAGATGATTTAAAGTATACTGGAGGATGTGCATAGGTTATACTTAAAAACTATGACATTTTATACTGGGGACTTGAGCATCTGTGGATTTCAGTATCTACTGGAGGTCCTGGAACCAACCCTTGTCCCCCCATACCAGGGATGACTATAGTTCCAAAAACTTATTTTACATGCCAATCTATATCGTATTGGTTTTTTCAAACTTTATATGCTAGTCTATGAAGCAGATCGGGCAGTGTCTCTCATTATTCTGAGTTGATCAGAGTTCACAATTTCTATGGAATTGCTACTAATGAGAAAATATTTGTGTTTGTCTAAACTTAGACTATAAGAGAACATTAAAAGATGTGTTATCTTGCCATATTTGTGGTCAAATTTGACATTTTCCTTCTTTCACTTTTGTTCTCTGTCATCATCCTTGAGATAAATTCCTGCTTAAATGAAAAAGGTTTGGATAAATTGAAATAGAAAGCATAAGATGGTTCTTGTTTTAATAACTATTATTCAAAAGGGTGGTGATATACTAATAACAAATTTTTTAAAAACAATAAAAAACAAAAGGGTGGTGAATTTTATGGTATTCAGAAAAAAATAAATTTTCATAAGCAACACCAGTTTAGTTCTAGCATCGGAAAAATCTTTTGGTCTATCTGCCAGTTTATACCTGTATGTAAAAGGGCCCCCGAACTGATTTTTTTAAAGATTTAGTTGCCACTTTAAAAAAAGTCTTCTATGAGTTGACAGTGGAAAATTTCCCTAGAATATTTGTTTTTAAGAACATCTAGAAGAATGCATAAAATGAGTCTCAGTAAAACCTCCTGTAATATGAAGCATAAAAATGTGTTTTAAACTACAATTATAAAAGAAGCTTAAAGTGTTTTCAATGGAACTACCTTTCTCGTGGTGGATGGTAGAGCTTTTTATTTTAAATAAAGACATTCCATTTTCCAGGATATGATTTATACAAGAAAAATATAATGTCCTGTTGAACGTAGGCCAAATACATTCCCAGATGCTTTGTCACCCAAATCTTTTGAGGGATTTCTTTATAGATGTTTTTGGCACAAGTGGTAATTTTAGAGGAAACATGTAAGAGGTACCAGATGCAGTTTTCTGAATTGCCATAAATGATTAAAAATTTATTTGTGATGATATAAACATCTGGGTATACAAGACAATGCCAAAATTTGAGTTAAGAAAAAAGTTTGTATCAGATGAATAATTAAGTCTCTTAATGCCAAAATTTGAGTTAAGAAAAAAGTTTGTATCAGATGAATAATTAAGTCTCTTTCAACTTAATAGTTACATTTTTTAATGTGTTTCCTTAATATCTAAACTGAGCTATGTTTTAGAAATTACAGTTATTTTTTAATAATTCTTCTAGGTATAAAGGAAGATAAATTATGTGGAGATAAGAACGTTTTGAGTTTATATATTTTATGTACTTTCCTTCATTTCTTTACGTATGGATGAGTAATTCAGAACATAAATTATATATTCTTTTTGTCCTGTGTGTTGTTCTTCCCATCCTCCCTTCCCAGGGAAAATTAATCATTATTTTATCTATTTATCAAATATTCCTTGTTTATCTACTGCGTATTGAGCACTACAATAGGCACTGGAAATACAAAGACAGGGAACTAGAGTCCTACTTTCAGGAGGTTATAGGTAGTCAGGAAGGGGATAGGATATGTAATCAAATACATACAACAAATTGTTTCAAAAGGCAAGAGCTATCCGTTCTACTTGGTGATGGTGGCATGGAAGAGTAAAAAAAGGATAGTGAAGGGTATACTTGACCTCACTTGAATGATGAGTAGGGATAGCTAAGCATGCAGGGAGTTGGGGAGAAGGATTCTAGACAAAGGGAGGAATTCATATGAAACTGTGTGGCATAATCTGGAATCTGGCTGAAGATACAATTGACTGGTAATGACCGAAGGGTGGTGTGTGTGTGTGCACGTGCAGGTGTGTGTATGCGGTGTGGGGAGGTGGTACGGCATGTTGGTGTGGACTGCTGAGAAGGTAGAGGTGGAACTGTGTTGGTGTATAGAGAAATGAAACTCTTAAGTATGGATCACAAACAAATTGTAAACTGGGGCCAAAATGATAATATAAAAGAGCAAACGAGACCTGTGGTGAATCTCAGCTCCACCTAACTGTTGCTGTGCAGGAATGTAGGCCCAGAGTTGCCAAACAGATCTTCCAAGAGACACTGGGAATCTGGATTTTTATGTGAAATACCCCTATTTTTTAGTGTGGCACCTAATTTAAGTTTTTGTAAAAACCCTGTGTGGGCTGAATAAAACTTCTTTAGGCTGGATGTCATCCATGCAGATTTGCAGTAGAGAGCTTTCAGAAATGAGTTGAAGTTCAGGCTGCAGCTTAGAAAAACTTTTATCATTAGTGTGCTTTCTGTAGTAATTATATTCAGTTAGTGGAAACGTTATTACAGAGATTTTAATTTCCACTGAAAAATTCTAG
>NW_007759027.1:5848-6626 GCF_000696425.1 Galeopterus variegatus | reverse complement strand
CTAAAATGCAGATTCTTTGCTCCCTCTGCAGACCCCATATTGCTGGATAGGAGCATCTGCATTTTAAGAAGTTTCACTAAGTGATTCTTACATCAAAGTTTGAAACCCTCAGAATTAAGAGTAGACCATAAAGACCCACTTCTGGCCAAATGGAGTGACAGGGACTGGATTTAATCTTCTACCTGAAACAACCAAAACCAAAGAAACAAACTAGCGATAGACTGAAAGGCAAAATATAAGAGAGGAGACATCTGCACAGGGTCCTCCTAGATTACTCAGTAAAGTACCGACAGGCATGCATGTCTAGAGAAACTACCCAAGGCTGGGGAAAGACCATGGAGAAGATTAGAGGGGACTTTGCAAGATGTTTAGCAGGGGTAGGAAGAGAGCCTGCTCTAACAGAATACCCTGAAAATGCAGGATTCATGTGTTAAGCAGAGTACTCCAAAGGATCTTGCCTCAGTAGTGCAGAATAATTACTCCTAGACTAAATGCTACCCTTGTCTTGCATAAGAAATCTAAAAGCAAAACCAAAAGAATCAAACTACTCCCAAGTAATTTAACTGTGTCCCAGAACAAAGCTTAAAGATTTTTACAGAAATACAAAAGTATCCAGCATTTGTTTAGTTAAAATTCACAATGTCAGGCACCTTCAGAAATATTACCAGGCATGCAAAGAAGCAGGAAAATGTGCTGAAGGAATTCCTTTATCATTTCCTTGGGTCCTGTCATCTGTAAGAGTCCAAGATGCTTTACATATATGAGTGTATATGTAGTT
>NW_007759027.1:0-884 GCF_000696425.1 Galeopterus variegatus | reverse complement strand
TCTGTCTGTCTGTCTGTCTGTCAATCACTCCCTGCACCAGTTGAATCAGAATCTCTAAGGGAGGGGCACAGATATATTTCTAGGTATCCAGTTTACTCTAATGTGCGGCCAGGGTTGAGAACCACTTGTAAGTTTCCGAGGATGAGCCTCAGGTCAATGTTTTTTAGAGTAAAATACGTTTTGATATGTTTGTGAGGGCACAGACTAAACACAGGGAGACTTGGATGGCAATAATAATCACCACCATTTATGAAGAGTCTCATAAGTGCCACTGCATGAGTTCCTTTACATATGTCAACTCGTGCTCTCTACAGCTACCTTATAAAGAAACTGAGACTGAAGGAAGCAGGGTAAATCTGGCAGGGTAACCCATGGCTCCTAGGTGGCTGAGCTGGGATTAGAACCCAATCACCCCAAAGCCTTTCCACTCCAGCTCATCTGAGTACCAAAACAGAGGACTCAAGAGGTCCATGGCTCTGAAAAATGCTCCTCTCCCTCAACCCGTCATCAGTTTATCCATTTCCCTAGGCTACCTCTGGATATCATATTTCCACACTCTTCTAACCTGCATTTCAGCTGAAGCCACTAAAACCTTTCCCCCTGCTACTCCAAGTTTCCCCCAGCTCTGCTAACAAGTGTTCAAAAACAGTTCCAAAATGGTGGCATCTTGTGGTCAAAACCCACTTCAGATGTATCTATAAAAATATGCCCTATAAATATTTTTTCTTTTTCTAAAACTATGTTCACCACATCCCATATGTCATATTTATACCCATATGTTTGGTCAGTTCTCAGAGCAGTGCTACAACAGAATAACACAGCCGAATAACCAAAATTAATTCCAAAACAACTCAAGCTCTTTGTGGCACGTTTAGCGTCCACAG
>NW_007759026.1:5867-6626 GCF_000696425.1 Galeopterus variegatus | reverse complement strand
GCATTTACACACATATCATATATGTTTAACATATATAAACACATATCTAAACATATGTTTATGTATATGTGTTTGTGTATACATATATGTATGTGTATGCTAACAGTTGAATAGGAGATATAAGACTTGAAGTAAATATACACCCTAGAATTTAATAAAACAGGAAAAATGCTGCAATTTCACTTTAAGTTTATGAAGTGAACAAAAAACTTAGAAAAGAGAATTTTAATCTCTGCTATGGCATTAACTTTTCTGACCCTAACATTTGTTTAAGTCACCTAAGCCTCAGTTCTGTCACTTATGACATGGTAGGATGGCATCATTGTTGAAGCCTTAACTGGCATTAAGCCATATTTTGGGAATAGATTTTTTAAAATCTTTAATCCAAAGTAAATTGTATGAGTTTCCTGTGGCTGCCATAACAAATGAACACAAACTGGTGGCTTAAAACAACAGAAATGTATTTTCGTACGGTTCTGGAAGCCAAAGTTGAAAATCAAGGTGTCAGCAAGACCGTGTTTTCCCTGACAGCTGGAGGAGGGAATCCGTCCTGCCTCTTGCATCTACTGGAGTCTCCCCACAAGGCCTGCCCTTCCTTGGTTTGTAGACACGTCACTCCAGTCACAGGGCCAGCTTCTTCCTGTATTCTTATGTCATTTTCTTTCTGTGGGTGTCTGTCTCAGTCTCCCCTTTTTATAAAATGTTCTCCTTTTTATAAGGACACCACTCATTCAATGATTAGGACCCACCCTAATGACC
>NW_007759026.1:3777-4224 GCF_000696425.1 Galeopterus variegatus | reverse complement strand
TATGTTTGCAAATCAAGCAAGGTTAAGATCACTTATGAGGCCTAGTGGGTTTTTTGGGGGGTTTTTGTAGTTGTTGTTGTAGTTCTGCTCAGGGATTCTTCATGCCTGGTTTCCACTTTAATTTACTATAACACTGTTTACTTATATATTCTCAATCTCTCTCTCTCTCTCTATTTCCCCCCCGCCCCCTCACTTTATGGATAATGTCAGTTAAAAATTAGTAACTCTCCTTATTAATAAAAGCTTGTATAAAATGTTTCTGCTCAAAGTGTTCATTAGTAGAATCAAAATTGGGAATAGATTTCCATTTTCTGTAAAATACTTACAGATGCTTACATCTGCCACTGCCTGGCAAAGTCGGAAAAGGGTAAATAAATTACCCAGGTAATACCTTCTATGCCCTCTGGACTTTTATGCCTTGTTAACGTCTAAGGTTACAGAAAAAAT
>NW_007759026.1:0-477 GCF_000696425.1 Galeopterus variegatus | reverse complement strand
TTTTAGTAAGTTTAATGAGCATATTAATAACACATATTTTTACTTAATTTTATTTAGCTGAGTTTATTGTAAGTCATGCAAAATATTCTTGCGTTTTTTATTTCATCTTTTGATAGGCTAGAGTAATCTTTTCCAGAAAAGATATGTGAGTGGTAAAACTGGTGAGACCTTGAATCTAGATGGGTCTCTTCCTTTGTCCTCATACACAAAAGATAAGATGGATGGGTATAGAAGTTTGCTCAGAGATATGCATATTTTGTTCCATTGTCCTTGGCTGTTGAAAAAAACTTCCTCTATTTATAAACTGTTTTATCAGCGTGTATAACTAGAAGACTTTCTTTAATCCTTATATTTCAAAGTATATTTGAGTCTTCAAAATATATTTAAGAATTCTTCTCTTTTCAATAAAATTCCTGATTTTCATGACCTTGTTTTATCTGAAAGTACAGGATTTTTTAAACTCCTGAATGTTTTTTT
>NW_007759025.1:5774-6626 GCF_000696425.1 Galeopterus variegatus | reverse complement strand
TTTCGGAAGTTGAAGGTAGAGTCTGAGTGGAGAAAGCCCCACCGGCTGTTGCTGGAAGCAACTTCTATTCCTCGTCATTCCTTTGACTTTTGATGATTACAAGATTCTGATCATTTAGCTGTGGGCAAAGGCTGGAGATAAGGAGCCAAAGGAAAAAAGGAAAAGATTTTAGTTTAAGAATCCAAGTCATTTTGCATTTCAGGCATCCTATGTAAGCCTTTTCAGGGACATGATCTCGTTTCTCTTATTCTGGGGCAAGCTCAGACCTGCCAGGCCTTAGGCTGCCTTTCTTTGCCAGTTTTAAAACCCACATAGTGAGCGTTAGCGTGTGTGTGTGTGTGTGTGTGTGTGTGTGTGTGTGTGTGTGTGTGTGTGTGTGTGTGTGTCTGTGTGTTGGCTTGTCCTAAACTTTTTACAGCATTTTAGGCTTCTGTGAGTAGAATGGTCCCCTACATCACTATTACCAAGACTGAAAGTCTCTTTTCTGCAGATAAACTCTCATTCTTCCACCCATCATCCAGTCTGGAGCTGTTGTACCTATTATGTGGCCCCCTGAGTGAACTAAGCAGCCAATTGCTGGATTCCAAATTGGTTAGCATCATGCTATAACCTGGCCTTACCCTGCTGAATGCATTGTTAACACTGTGCTCAAGGAGAAAGCAGTGCTTTCCACCAAAGGAGGAATTTGAGAATCTCTGAGATTTATGAGTTCTCTAAGTAGCATATGCAATCACAGTCTTGCCTATAGCAGAGTCTAAATTCATTGTCTGAGTGGTCTATAGCATTGTCTGTAGCGGTCTAAATTCATTTAACTGTAGCAGAGTCTAAATTTATTTTAAACCTTTAAAAGTG
>NW_007759025.1:3465-3732 GCF_000696425.1 Galeopterus variegatus | reverse complement strand
GGTGCCAGGTCAGGGAATTTCAACAATTTTCAGCAGGCAATGGTGAAAACAATGGTTCTTTTAAGTTTAAAATAACTTTTTAAAAAAGGTTTGCACATTGTATAAAACTTGGAAAATATAGGTAAGCTATAGTGAAGGAAAACTACTGTTTCACCTCTTAAAGATAATCCTGTTAAACCTAGTATTGATATTTTTAGATGATTTCTACACATGTCCATTTTATTTTTTACAAAAATGGGATCATAGTGTATATACCATCTGCAGCCT
>NW_007759025.1:0-422 GCF_000696425.1 Galeopterus variegatus | reverse complement strand
TTTCGGAAGTTGAAGGTAGAGTCTGAGTGGAGAAAGCCCCACCGGCTGTTGCTGGAAGCAATTTCTATTCCTTGTCATTCCTTTGACTTTTGATGATTACAAGATTCTGATCATTTAGCTGTGGGCAAAGGCTGGAGATGAGGAGCCAAAGGAAAAAAGGAAAAGATTTTGGTTTAAGAATCCAAGTCATTTTGCATTTCAGGCATCCTATGTAAGCCTTTTCAGGGACATGATCTCGTTTATCTTATTCTGGGGCAAGCTCAGACCTGCCAGGCCTTAGGCTGACTTTCTTTGCCAGTTTTAAAACCCACGTAGTGAGCGTGAGCGTGTGTGTATGTGTGTGTGTGTGTGTGTGTGTGTCTGTGTGTTGGCTTGTCCTAAACTTTTTACAGCATTTTAGGCTTCTGTGAGTAGAATGGTCC
>NW_007759024.1:5984-6626 GCF_000696425.1 Galeopterus variegatus | reverse complement strand
AAAAAAAAAAATTATAAGTTTTAAGTTGTGTGTCATTCTTAGTAGCATGATGAAATCTTGCACCATCCTACTCAGTCCTGCTGAGATGTGAATCTTTTCTTTGTCCAGCATATCTGTGCTGTTTATATTTTATCAGATCAGAAAACATGGCATATGTAGAGTTCGGTGCTCTCCGTGGTTTCAGGCATCCACTGGGGGTTTTGAAATGTATCTGTTTTGGATAAGGGGTGACTACTTTATCAGTATTGCCATCCCCTGCTTTCTTATGATTACTTTTTGCTTGGCATAGTTCTTTTTATTAATTTACTTTCAGACTATCTGTGTCTTTATATTAAAGTACAACTCTTAGAGAAAGTATACAGTTGAATCTACACTCTATCCACTCTGTAAGTCTCTGCCTTTTAATTGCAGTGTTTATTTCATTAAAATTTAATGTAATTATTGATAAGGTTGAGTTTGGCTCCTCTATTTTATTACTTTTTTTTTTCTATTTAAACTTCTATTTTGTTCCTCTCTTCCTTATTTCCTGACTTTTGGGGAATTATTTCAATATTTTTTATAATCCCATTGTACTTTTTTTTTTGCTTTGTAAGCCAACATTTTTATTCATTTTGAATTTTACTCTAAGAATTATGAGTATTC
>NW_007759024.1:0-462 GCF_000696425.1 Galeopterus variegatus | reverse complement strand
AAAAAAAGTCACTAAATTTCAAATTTAAAATGTATAATAGCATACCCAACTTGGCAATTCATTTATCTAGATTTACAAAATATTGTGTAAGTGTGTGTATATAAAATATATGTCTATGTGTATAAAATATGTGTGCATATATTTATGTAATTATGCATGTATTTATATAATTGGAAAGAAAATATAAATATGTATAATATATATATAATAAATAATAAATAATATTATTTCTTAGACTATTAAGATATCATAGATTAATTTTTAAATATTTACTATATATAATATATATACACGCCCCTATTTATAGGTTCGTTAACTTAGATACACATACACACACACACACATATATACACTCATATGTGTATGCATAAAAATGAATACACATACATATTATTATTATTATTTTTTTTTTTTTGTCTTTTGTCTTTTTTCCATGTCCGGCAACGGATCGCAACCCTCAGT
>NW_007759023.1:5452-6626 GCF_000696425.1 Galeopterus variegatus | reverse complement strand
ATTGTTTTCCTCCTATTATGTTAGAAATATCTCTTTCCGTAGTTCACATCTATTGATCTATTTCATCTCACTGGGACTGAAAGATCTAAGAGTAAACTATGTCAAAAGTCTGGAAGGTAATGTGCTCAGCAAAGTGGCAGGTCAAAAAGGTTTGAAAAATATTTAAAGACACCTACCAGATAAACTCAACAGGGCCAAAGCACTGAGAAGAAAGATGCTTGCTATCTTCATGGCTGAAGTCTTGTGCCCAGAGGTCACTTGGAAACCGCACTGCACTTTTCTTCAGAACTGTGGGACTGGAAGGGTCATACAGGCGGATGGCCACACAGGCCCCACCTGCTGGGTGGTGTCACAGAGCTCCTTGGTTATTGATTGATTCTGTGTCACAGCCTGGCCACAGAGTAGGGGAATATCACTGTAAGAAAGCTGAAAGCAGCAGGGTGAGCCTGAAATATGCAGGGCCAAGATTCTGTCCAGAAAGCTATTGCGGAGGTTAGTGAGTTAGCTCCACCCCTGACTCCCTCTGTGGTTTTGGGAAGGCCTTTCCCCTGTCAAGCCCCAGTTTTCTCCTCTGTAAGGTGAGCTCTAAGATCACATCTGCTCTGTCGTTCCGAATAGGCAAGGAGGTGTGGATAGCTACAAATCCCTCTTCACTCTTTCCTCCTTTTCTGCCAGTCTTTCCTTCCTATTCCTTCTCTTTCTCTGTCACCCATTCACAAAGTCTACAATAGCTGGTAGAGGACAAGTTAGAGAGAGGGAGGACTCAGTTCCTTAAAATGCATACTCTGGAGCTACAGTGTGCTTGCTGGAGCTACTTTCTAGCTGTATGTCCTTGGAAAGTTGGCTCACTTTTGCTGTGCCTCGATTTATTCATCTGAAAATTAAAATAATAATAGTACCTAACTCAAAGCATTGGTCTTTTGTTTGAAAATATATATTGTCTACCATTTGTTGTTAGAAGATGATTCTTCATTCTCTCTCATATTTCTGCACGCCTGTGAGCAGAGGCTCTGATCTCCTTTGTTTCAGACTATTTTTTCAAGGGTATGTATATAATAAAGGGCATTGGAAAATGAAATAATGTTTCCCTCTGGAGCAGTGGGAAGCTTTATTTATAGTTTAGTATAATAAAGGTGATATCTCCTTTTAGGACAAAGCTCATGTGGGTTTTCTG
>NW_007759023.1:0-395 GCF_000696425.1 Galeopterus variegatus | reverse complement strand
TTGTCATCCCTTGCACCCAGGAAGTAAAGGCCAGATCCATACTGGCAGCATGCCCGTTACCTCAAATTGCATTTGTACCCCATGTCCCCCACCCAGTTATCCCCAACCGCCCTCCCATTCCCCTTTCTTCCCCACTCCACTTTGTATCCCAAGGTATGTTCTCTCCCTCTGCAAGTTCAAAGCATCACTGTGGTCTTTCTTTCCTTCTTTCTCTCTTAGCTCCCACATATGAGTGAGGACATGTGGTATTTGTCCCTCTGTGCTTTGCTTATTTCACTCAGCATAAGTTTCTCCAGGCTCAGCCATGTTGTTGCAAATGGGAGTATTTCATTCTTTTTTTATGGCAGAGTAGTATTCCGTGGTGTATATATACCACAGTTTCCTTATCCAATCAT
>NW_007759022.1:5755-6626 GCF_000696425.1 Galeopterus variegatus | reverse complement strand
AGACTCTGAGTTGGGGAGTCCCCAGTCAGACACATGAGCTGGAAACCCAGGTCAAGGATGGGGGTGGAGATCTGGGAGATGGCAACAAATAGGAGACATTTAAAACAGAAGGGACCAGCCAGACCCCCTCCCCCAAAAAAATACATGAGAAGGGGGAGGGGAGAAAAAGAGTCGCAACGATCAGAGACGTAGCAGGAGAGCCCACAGGCCTCGTTCCCAGGGTATGTGGCCCACAGAGGTGGTAAGGGCAAGCCCTCTGGAGGTGGCAAAAGGGGGGACGGGGTCACTGAGGACTTGGACAGAGCAGGTTTAATGGGGTAGGGGGAGAAGAGAGGCCAGACTGCGATGGGAAGGAAAGGGAATGAAGACGTAATGTCAACTTTCTGGCAAAGAGCACAGGTGGCAAGAGGCCCTGGACAGGGGGCCTGGGTGGACAGGGGGCCCGGGTGGACAGGGCCCTGGAAGTCAGTGAGACGGAGGGAGGTGGCACCCACACCCCAGGATCACAGCAGAGATGGGAGAGGAGATGAGGGTGGCCCGTGACCGAGCTCACTCGCTGACTGGACCCTAGATGTCACCAACAGGGAAGCCTGCAGGGCGGTCTACCTGAAGGGCTGTCCTGAAAAGCGAACTGGGGAGCAGTGGTTGAGAAGTGGGGGAGGAAGAGGTAGGCCCCCATCCTGGGCCCTGTGGGGACACGGCAGGAAATGTCCCTGTAATCCCAGATCATCACCCCCACGTGACTAGAAGCACAATGTGCACCATGCAGGGACCAGCTCATCTTTCCAGCAGGGGATGCTGCAACAACCGTGTATGTAGAGCCCCTCTCCCATCTCGACTCTTTCTAGAGGCCCAACCTAAACTTTCAAAG
>NW_007759022.1:0-202 GCF_000696425.1 Galeopterus variegatus | reverse complement strand
AGCAAGATTGAAAATCAATCATCTCAGTTCCCTTTCCAGGAATTAAAAAGAAAAAGGACATTGAAAGAATACAGAATGAAGGCAATATGAATATAATAGCAGAATTCAAAGGAAAAAATATTTAACAGAAACAAATCTAAGACCACATTCTAAAACAAATCTAAAACTTCGACAACAGAGATCAAAACAACTTGTTAAAAAC
>NW_007759021.1:6405-6626 GCF_000696425.1 Galeopterus variegatus | reverse complement strand
AGGCCGCCCCGCGGCCCCGGCCTCGCGTGCAGCGCTTACCCATCACCTGGACCCTGCAGATGGCGCACGTATCGCACTCCACGTCCCAGCTCCACATGGCCACGGCGTTCCACTTCTTTAGAGAGAACATTTTGTCGCCCCCGGATTTGGAGCCGGCGCTCCCGGAGTGAGAGGACAGGGTGCAGGGCTCCTCGCCGTCTTCCACGTCGGCCATGGCGGCG
>NW_007759021.1:0-607 GCF_000696425.1 Galeopterus variegatus | reverse complement strand
TAGATGGGAGAGGGCTGGTTGGCGGCGTTTATCTCTGAAGAAAGGGTTTCTTCTTGTTGAGGAATGTGAGTATGTACAGCAGATAAGGAAACGTGATTTTTTATGGGGACATATGTGCAGGACATTTCAAATTGTCCACAAGGGAGGGAACTGACCACGATGTCGCAGTAGAAATATCCAATGACTACCCCAGCCCACCTGGAATTCCAGGTCATTAATGAATAATTGGAATGTGTACCCATCCTGCCTGCTCCCAACCCGCCAAAAGATTTGGTTTTTCGGGGGCGCCTTTGGATCATGATACCGACACGACCAGTATGGGCACCCCGCATAGGTTTCTGGCCACCAGTGGCAATAATCCTTGGTTTGATCAAAAAGAAAACATAGATATGGGTAGGAGGCTTGAGGGATTAGTTTACTCCCTGTAAGGTGGATGGTAACGAGACTTTGGCATCCGGCTGGAGAACAGTCTGCCGTGGAAGGGAGTAGTTTGGTGGTTTTGCCTTGTTCCCCTGTATAAGTTTCTCGCACTGTGAACCGCCAAATATACGGGGATTTAGAGGCACCTACTAGGCACAGTAAGAGAAACAGGATAACGTTAATGGGA
>NW_007759020.1:0-6626 GCF_000696425.1 Galeopterus variegatus | reverse complement strand
GGGGGGGGGAGTGCCCTCAACATACCTTCAGTCTAGGGGACCCCTTTGCCCATGGAACTGACACGGTGGGGGCCCCACAGTGAGCCTTCAGCCTGTGGTTCTTTTAACCAGGAATTGATGTGGTGGGGACTTCATAGCACTCTCACATAAGGGGATCCCTCTTTCACTGGGGAAGCTGATATGAGGACACCTCGAGGCAGATCCCCAACATCCTAGGGAACCTGTCCTTAGTTCAGAGAACATGATATAGTTGGAGCCCCTTTAACTTTGAGGAATGTGCTGAGGTAGAGACCCATGACTGGGGAACCTGAAGCGATGGTACTCCTTTTACCTGTGACATGGTAGGGACCCCTTTTACCTAGGAAGTGTGATGTAGTGGGGACCTCATTGACCCTGAGACATGATACACTATTTAATACCCTCAGTTTAGTGTAAGTAACCCTCATTGCCCGGGGAATCTGACATGTTGGATATCCCTTTTGCTTGGGAACATGATATGGCAGGAACCCCTTTCCTGGGAAGTGGAAAAGAGGCCTGCTGGGTTTCCCATGATAGCTTGGGGAGGGCACAATGTTCCCTGCCCTCCCTTCCAAGCATAAGCCCCTTTTTCTGGCCTCCCTGGCAGGTGGTGACAAACAGAGATACCCAGGAATTGCTGCTCTGCACTGCCTATGTCTTCGAGGTCTCCACCAGTGAGCGTGGGGCTCAGCATCACATTTACCGCCTGGTCAGGGACTGAAGGGGGATCCCAAAACTGGCTAACCCCAGAACACTCTTCTCCCAGGAAGGAACCTTCGGCTCTCCTCATGCTTCTTATTTGAGGAGAGGGCTGAAATGAAAAGGGAATGAACTCACAAGCCTAAGCACCTGGGGCTGACCCCTGTTAGAAGGGACCCCAAAACATGGTTGGTGAGACGAATGGGCTGGGACTGAAGAAAGGATAGACCTTGATAGTGGGAGCTCACAGGGGATGTCTGAAAGGATTTATCACTCCAGACCATCAGGGATTGGGGACAGGAGTGAGACAACCCCCAGGTACAGCACTGGCTTAGCCTCTGACAGCCCTTCTGGATGTTTTGGAGGGCACTAGTCACACATTGGCTTTTACTGCTTCCTGTCTTCCAGTTGCCTCTACCCTCCCATCCCCCATGTGATCAACCCTTTCTGTGCAGGAGCAGAGCCAGGTGGGCCCTGGACTTTCTTTTTTTAATATGACGAGATATTTATACGTGGGTGTTAGGGTTGTGACTTTGTTTCAACTGGGCAAGCAGTGGGGTGAGGCTTTCTAGTCTCATTCCCCCCTTCTACGTGAGTCGTGGGCTAGACTTTGTTGCCTCCATCCCCCTCCCAAAATGGGTTGGTTTGCATTCTCACAGAAGATAAAGCTATTTTACCAAAGTTCAGGAAATTTATTTGAGGTTTAGGCGAAAGATAATCTTGTGGGAGGTGGCAGGCCGGTAGATGAGGCAAGGAAACGAAGCCCCGGGGGAGAGGTACAGCAACGGGGCCGCAGACACCTGGGTCCCCAGGGGAGTGAGGAAGCCTCAACGCCTGGGGCGAACTGCGGATTAAACAAATATTTACAGGCGGCAGGGAAGTGCCGGGCACGTCAAAGGGTCGGGGCGGGGCCTAGCGGTATCGAGCCAGCCGATCGTAGACGTAGTCCAGGTTTCTGCACAGGAATATCGACAGCGTCATGAAGCCGAGCTACAGAGAAAGGAGACGCCGTCAGAAAGGGCGAAGGGGTGCCGGCGATGCGTGCGGGGTCACCGGAGCCCCAGAAAAGTGAGGGGGCGGGGCCAGGGGAAGTACCGGGGGACAGGGTCACGGGGGTGGGTAGCAATGGGCGGGGCTAGAGGGAGAACTGAGAAGTGGCAGCTAATGAGGCGTGAACAGCTGGAAGAGGATGGAGAAACCCGGCTGCAGTAAGTCGAGATAGAGCCTGACAAAGTAAGGTTAGAAGGAAGCAAGCCTCGAGTCCTTTATTCTGGAAGCTCATCTGTGTCCCCCACCGTCTTGGCCTCTAATTCCGCCTCGGCCTCTAATTCCGCCTCGGCCTCCACTTCTGCACTTGTGCTCCCGGTCTCGAGCTGCTCCTCATCCTGATCCCAAAGAGGCCAGGGCCCCAGGGCCATGGGCAGCTTGCCCTGCGGGGCCTTCTCCCCCCAGCTGGGGCAAGCTCCCGCCATGCCCCAGCCACCCCACGGACTGCTGCTACGCCCGCTGCTGCTGAGGGCGCCATGGCGCCCGCCGCCACTGTCAGCGCTCTGGCCGGGGCCGGGTCTCGAACCGTCAGCACCCGGCACTTGCGGCTGTGTCTCCCGGCGGAGCGTCCTGCGCTGTAGCTGCAGGCTCAGTACCATGACACCCACCTGCAGGGAAAGGGGAGCGATACTGCCAATAGCAGGAGTCTGCGTACGGCCAACCAGGGCTCGCAGAAGCTAGGTCTCCTCCATTCTGTTTACTCTTCCGATCTTGTGGGACCGCCACTGTCAGCGCTCTGGCCGGGGCCGGGTCTCGAACCGTCAGCACCCGGCACTTGCGGCTGTGTCTCCCGGCGGAGCGTCCTGCGCTGTAGCTGCAGGCTCAGTACCATGACACCCACCTGCAGGGAAAGGGGAGCGATACTGCCAATAGCAGGAGTCTGCGTACGGCCAACCAGGGCTCGCAGAAGCTAGGTCTCCTCCATTCTGTTTAAGTGGAGCTACGGGAGGGCCGGGATGCGAGGACGTGCAATGAAGGGCGGGGCCATCTAGGGATTATAAAGCCAAACGCGAATGGGGGCGGGGCCAGATCACCTCGAATAGGCTGATTCCCAGACAGACTCCCACAATGGAAATGAGGTTGTTGTGCAGCCACTTCTGAAGGCTCTGCGCGCAGCCCTGGGGGCGTAGGGAAAGATTAAAGGTAGGATTCTTTCTAGGATTTGCCCTCAAGCCCAAACCGCGCGTTCTCAGCCCAGCCCTCGCCTCTCTTCAGGCACCGATCCCCTCCCCTAGTTAACCAGGGTTCTCTGGTCTCTGCGCCTTCGCCTCATCTCGTCCGAGCTTTGCCACTCCTCAAACATCAGTGCTCCAGATCCAGCCCGGCTTTTTCTTTAGGCCCCATCCTGAGTGTAGGCCCCTCTCCTATAGAGCTCCGCCTCCTGTTGTGCGGTTCCCTTCCTCGTAGCCCCACCCTTCTCGAAGACACTGCCCATTTAATAAGGCCCCGCATCCTGAAGGTCACGCTCCTCGCCTGCAGCCCAGCCCCTCCCGCAGGACCCGACTCACTAGGGCAGTTCCTGCTCTAAACCCCTCCCCACCTCGCGGTAGATGTGGCTTTTTGCAGAGACCACGCAGAGGTCTGTACTGGGTCCGGGCCGCGCCAGAGGTGAGAGCCGGCTGAGCTGGGGGAAGGTCATCTTATCTAAGACTGCGGAGTCGTTGGCCGACGATGAGTTGTAGCAGGAGCAAGGCACACGGTGCGCCTCCGACTCGTTTCCTCTCAGGATGAGGACCTGGAACCAGTCCTGCGGAGAGTGCCAGCCACAGCAGCGCAGCTGGGACAGGGATACGAGTCAGAGGGACTGGGACTGGAGAGATGCAAGAGGATGCTGGGGATCAGGGGACTAGGTGATGGGTATGAGGTTATGGCCGGGAGCAGGGGGCTATGTGGTGGGTGCGGGGTGGAGGACAGTGGGCCAAGCTGGGGTCGCAGTGAGATCAGAGGACATGATGGGAACATGAGGCAGGGAGAGACAGGAGTAACGGGGTGACGTGGGGCTGGGGGAGGAGCTGCAGCATCACCCTATGGACCGGAGACTGGGTGGGCGGTGAAATTCAGCCTTAGAAGGGGGACAGGTGGATGGGAGTGCGGGGCCACGTGTGTGTCCAGGGAATGGAATGTCACGTGAGATCAGAGGACATGATGGGAACATGAGGCAGGGAGAGACAGGAGTAACGGGGTGACGTAGGGCTGGGGGAGGAGCTGCAGCATCACCCTATGGACCGGAGACTGGGTGGGCAGTGAAATTCAGCCTTAGAAGGGGGACAGGTGGATGGGAGTGCGGGGCCACGTGTGTGTCCAGGGAATGGAATGTCACCCGGGTCGGGGACCTGTGGGATCCAGAGTCACTACGGGGTAGGAAGCCGGGTCACGCTAAGGGGCTTTGGGTTGGGGACCGAGCCAAGTTGCAGCGGGGGCAGAATCTCATCGAGACGGAGGGTGGAGCCACGTCAGGGTCGAGGTACTGGGGCACGTTGGAGTTAGTTAGGTTATCATCTGGGGGCAGGACCACGTTAGGCATGGCAGGGGTTGGGATACTTTAGAGTCCTGGAGTTGGGCCTGGGGCTACGTCAGAGAGGCGTCACCTCGAAGCATAGAGCCGAGGCACGTCAGAGTCTGGGAACTAGAGGACGGGTACCCCTCAGAGTGGGGTGGGAGGCTCACGCACCTGGAACTGCACGTAGTCCCAACTCTCCTCGGCCACTGTGTCCTCCGGGTTGGCGTGGTAGTTTTGGATGGTCTTCTTTACGATGTCCTGCACGCTTCGCTCCACCTGAGAGGCCACGAATGAGGCTGAGCTCTATCTGCCCTGCTCCAGCCCCTCCCAGGCTGTCTCAGCACCAAGGGGTCCTTGTGCATCTTTGTGTTGGCCTCAGTTCTTCAATGAATGATCAGCTATGTCTCTGTTCTTCAGACTCTCTGTGCCCGTTTTTACCATCTTTCTGTTTCTCCCACTATTTCTAGGGGTCAAGTCTCTCTCTCTTCTTGAGGGGCTTCTGTTTCTCTGCATGTTCTTTCTCTTCTCTTTCCTGCGTGTTTACCTTTGGTTCTTTTTCTCTCTCCCCCTCCATCCCTGTCAGTGTGTCTTTCTCTGACTTTGTATCTCTGTCTTTCTGTCCTCTATCTCTCTCTGTTATTTCTCTTTGTCTATGTCAGCCCCTGTCTGCTTTGTTTTCATCACCCCCACCCTGGGGGGTGAAGTGGTGCTGGTGGCCACAGCCAACTCACCCGGACCCGCTGAGTGGAGATAAGGATTCCCAGGGTGATCTGTGTGGCAAACAGGAGCAGCAGCATCCCAAAATACTGGGGGGCAGAGTGAAGAGGTAAGGCTGACCCCTTCCCCAGGCCATTTTTGAGGGCTGGGCAGAGGTAGGGAACAGGAGTGATCCTAGGGATGGAGATGGGGTGGGGCACTCACCAGGCTCAGAAGGCAGCGGAGCTCCTTGAGGGCCCCCACACAGCCCAGGAGGGCAAGGCCCATAGTGAGGATTCCCGAGACGGCCAGGACCTTGGACCAGATCTGCAGGGGCAGGAAGGATAAGCCTGGGAGAGGTGAGAAGCAGTGATGGTGAACGCAGTGTTCACAGCTGCAAGCAGCTCCATCCCCTACCTAGGCAGCCACCTAAGTGGGGAGGAGTATCTTGGGGGGCTCTCTCTGGGCTTCTGGCATCCCAGGTCTTTGCCTCTCTCTGGGACTCTGGCCCTGCCCCACCCTGAGTTTCTGTCTCTCTTCTTCTGGGTCTTTCTCCTCCTCTCTCTAGATCTCTGCCTCCTCTTTCTCTCTGCGCCTCTATACCCCCTCAGCGCCCCATCTCTGTCCGTCTCTTTTGCTCGCATTCTTTCCTTCTTCAGCTTCTCACCCTCAATAGTTTGAGCCCCATCACTTGTTTTGTCACATTGGTGTGGTCATTTAAATCTCCCTGAGGCCTAGGGCGTAGCGACATCTATTTCCTAGGGTTGTTTTGAGAGACACATGGGAGCATGTGTTCAACCCAGTCCTCAACACAGGGCAAACACTTATAAAATATGAGCTGCTAGGATTTTGATGATTGCTCCATTATTATTTTCCCATTATTGTTATTAACGTTATTTCTGCTCTTCTACTTCCTTGCTGCGTGACACTCAGCAAGGGACTTCCCCTTGCTGAATCTCAAGAGGGTTTGTGGGAGGATCTGATGAACACCACAAGAGCAGCACAAAGTCTAGCACATAGGAAGTGCCTGAGAAATGGCTATCATTCTTTTTTTTTGGTGACTGGCTGATACGGGGAATCTGAACATTTGACCTTGGTGTTATAACACCATGCTCTAACTAACTGAGCTAACAGGCCAGTTTTATTGTTATTACTGGTATGCACAACCACATTTGCCAGAGGAAGACACAGGCTCTGAGAGGCACAGCAATGGCGAGCAGTGGATCAGAGCCTGGGACCTGCCTAGGGAGTTAGGCACCGTGAGCCTCCTTGGAACAAGCGAGACCCCAGGAGATCACTAGGGGGAAGGCTGAGTCTGTGTCTGCTCCAGGAAGGCCCTCCCCGACTGTCCCAGCCCCCCTCACCCACAAAGGACACGAAGCTGGTCTTGTCGATGAGTATCCAGATGCCAAAGCAGAAAATAAGGCTGCCTAGGACCTGGGGAGAGGAGATGAAAATACGGTTGTGGGCAAAGGGAGATATAAGGTCTGGGGGCTGGGGAAGGGCCCGGGCTGGGGAGCATGAGGCAACTCACAAAGAAGAAGAGGTTGAAAACGAAGAGGAAGTACTTGATGAGGCTGAGGCAGCTCTCCTGGGCCGACATCTTCACCTAGAGGGGTGAGCAACCAGCTTGAGGGACCAGACAGAAGAGGTGTTGGCAGTGGGG
>NW_007759019.1:6043-6626 GCF_000696425.1 Galeopterus variegatus | reverse complement strand
TTTTTTTGCGGTGTCTGGTACTGGGATCTGAATCCGTGACCTTTCATATTATCTTTTAATTATATTTTCTACAAACTTTTTGAAGTACCCATTTATATACTGGGAAATATTTTTCAAATTTTAAAGAATGCACCAAGAAATAACACTTTACAGAATTTATTCTAGGAAAATAATCATGGATGTGGACAAAAATGTAGCCATAAGTTTATTTCTAAAGAGAATTGTTCATAAAATGATAATCATAAAACAACACTGATGTTCAACAATACAATTTATTAGGCAAATTACGGTGTGTTTATATAATGGAAAATTATTTGCCATTGATAGAATAATAATAGCTAACACTTTTTGAGCATTTATTATGTGCTAGGCACTGTGCAAAGGGCTTTACTGGCATTATCTCATTTAATTCTAACAATAGCCCCTATAAGGTAAGTACTATTTTTATCTCCACTTTACGGAAGCTAATAGAGGAAAATAATATACCAAAGTCAAACAAATGAGAGCCTGGCTCTGAACCATAAAGTGTCTCAAAGCCCATGCTCTTAGCCACTGTGCTCTGAGCTGTGTATGTGCACGCGCG
>NW_007759019.1:2210-3002 GCF_000696425.1 Galeopterus variegatus | reverse complement strand
GCTAATGTATCTTCTGAATGAATGAAAGAGTTAATATGTGTTTGTTTAATAATGAAGATCAACCAAAAGGAAAGGTAAATGAATAACAAACCTAGGATGTTTGTGTAGTAAAAAATTTGGCCTTGTCCAATATAGGACTGGGCTTTTCCCTAGGCTTTTTGGAGGTAATCTATGCCATACATGAGAGCAGTGTCTTTGTTTAGGGTGGAGGCTGGCCACACCAGAATGACCATGTGATTTAGGGTGGAGGATTTGGGTCACATGGTTATCAGTCAATCTGGATACTTAATTCAATCGTGGGCAATCAATCAATCAATCACATCTAAGTAATGGTGCTCCAATAAAAGCTGTGAACACCAGGCTCAAATAAGCATCTCGGTTGGCAATACTCTATGCATATTGTCACACATCAGTGGCAGGAGGATAATGCATACTGAGGACAATGGAAGCTTTACATTTGGAATCCTCCCAGACTCCGATCCTATGCATCTCTTCCTTTGGTTGATTTTTATCTATATCCTATCCCTGTAATAAATCATAATCATGAGTATAATAGCTTTCAGTGAGTTCGGACTCCTTCTAGTGAATTATTGAAAACTGAATGTAGTTTTGGAAACTCCCCAAATTTGCAGTTGGGTGTCTTGGGGACTCTGCCATCAAATTTAGCAGTTTGGTTAATTCTGGGCAATGCTAAACACACATCTGTAAGTTTCAATCTCGAAAGTGGCCTTAAGAGATCATTAGGTGCAGCCCATCATTTTGCTGATGAGGAAACTGAAGTTTAGAGAAGAA
>NW_007759019.1:0-1544 GCF_000696425.1 Galeopterus variegatus | reverse complement strand
AAGAGATCATTAGGTGCAGCCCATCATTTTGCTGATGAGGAAACTGAAGTTTAGAGAAGAAAAGCAACTTGCCCAGATTATCTGGAGATTTAGTGATGGACTCAGAGCAAGAAACTGGGGACCAACTTCCCGCCCACCCCCAAGGCTTTCCTCAACTTTTGTTTTGGAGGATACATACCACTTTTTTAAAAAGAAGGTTAATAGAAAGTTATTGGACAATGAAAGTGTCTTAACTTGGCGGTATTTTAAGGTTGGTATCAAGGGAGAAATCATCACTCTCAAAAGTCACTGGGGCCAGCCCTGAACAAAACTATAAAGTAACAGAGCTCCTCTTTGTCTCCCTCATCTCTGATTTTCTGCCCTGTGGTGGGTCATAGCTGACCCACCTCCTGACCCACAGCTGCACAGGTCTGGGGAGGAAGACTTTATGCTCATTGAGAACCAGCTCTTATCCTCTCCCTATACCACCATGGGCTGCCAACTTTCTGTTTCTTTGGTGGGAAACTGTAAAGTATAACCAATTTTGGAAGCTAGCCGTAGAATGTAGAACACGGTAAACTTAGCCCATCACATGGGAAACATAAGTTCAAAGTGTTGTGCAATCAAGGTTGCCACCCTGGCCATAACTGTACTAGTATGATAAATTACAGAAGCCAGAATTCAAGAGCGATATGGACCTTGAACTTGGGAGCATGATTGTATATGTTTTATTTTTATTTTTTTAAAGCAAAGAATTTTAATTAAGAGGGTCATTTACTTACAGGGTACTGTATTAAGCAGGCAGTGATCTAGGATTGTAGGCAATGTTTTTCCACTCCACTCCCTGGTTGAGCCCAAGCTTATTTAGGCTGTTCACACAAAGCAGTGGAAGAAGTCAAGAAGTAATAACTAAGAAATAAGCTAACATCACTAGTTATGACAATTATTATTACCATTGGTGGTCTTGTGATGTAGGTACCTGGACCAGCTATTACCATATCAGTACTTAATCACTAGGTCCCTTCTTATAGTCAGCAAACCATTCCTACTATTGTTCTAACTAAGATAGTTACCCCCCAGTTACTGTATAACTTTTGTGGGCAGGGTTCACACAAAGGACATAGCCAGTGGTGACGGCTTTTGAAGACAGAGTAAGTTGGGCTCACAGTCTCACACACAGTGCAAAGGGTCTGAGAGTCAGAAGGAATGGGGTCTAGTCCCAGCTCAACCACCCAAACCGGCTCAATCTCTTCTGTGTAAAATGCTGGGAGGAATGAATTACATCATAATCAGATGGAACTGTCCAGTTGAAACTCTGGTTTTATTCTCCTTTAGCTGTGCCTACCCAGTGCAGGGAGCCTTGCTAAGTTGTCTTTTCCTTGGACTAATCTAAGTAACATCTTCCTGCCTTCTGCAAGAAGTCTTGTGCCCTCTTATCAGCATGTAGGTATCACATATGACCTTATTACCAAATATTTTAAGTTTTTAAAAGTTTAAACTCCCCAAAGGGGCCGGCCCGGTGGCGCACTGGATGGTGCGCCGCTTGGGAAGCGCGGCGGCGCTCC
>NW_007759018.1:0-6626 GCF_000696425.1 Galeopterus variegatus | reverse complement strand
GTTAAAATTAGTGCAGGATTTCTGGAGACAAATTTGATAGCTCCATGAAATTAAGTATGTGTATATTCTATAACACAGCAATTCCATCCTGGAAATATAGCACTGAGAAGCTCTCACACTTAAGTGAACAAAGGATGTGATTATAAGAAGTTGGAGGCAGTCCAGATTTCCATCCCAACAGGAGTCAATGGGTAAAACATGATTCTGCGCAGGACAGAACACTTTGCAGCAGTCACTAAGTAAAAGTGATTATTGGACTAAAAAGAGACAATGAGATTCTTAGCACAATGTCATATATTTTAAAAAAACATGTATTTTTCAAGGATATGTGTATATTTTACTGCGCAGGACAGAACACTTTGCAGCAGTCACTAAGTAAAAGTGATTATTGGACTAAAAAGAAACTTAATGAGATTCATAGCACAATGTCATATATTTTAAAAAAAACATGTATTTTTCAAGGATATGTGTATATTTTGTGACCACATGGAAGGTGGATTAGCAGGGCAATATTTAGTATATTACAGTGGCTGGGTATGTGGGAATTGGGAGCAGAATGAGAACGGGGAAGAGGAGGAAAAATTAATGAATACCTTGTAAATGAAGAATGATGACTGCATGCCATGGACTAAGAATCATAATCAACTCAATTTTGTGAACCTGAGATCTTTATTTGATAAATAAGTACATTTAAATTTTTAATCTGTATTTTTAACAAGCACAACAGGTGATTCTTAAGCAAGAGGGCTATAGGCCACCCTTTGACAAACACTTAACTACAGGATAAAGTCTGAAATTCTAGGTCTCATGACCCCGAGATTTTTATGATTTCTCCTACAAACCTATCATGCTACTTATCACCTCTGAGGTAGCAGAATTCTAACCCACCCCTACCCCCACCGGCCTGATTCCTAGCCCCTCCACATCTTCTCCTAGGTGTTCAATCAAATTCTAATGTAGCTCCTGCTATGGAGAGGGATTTTGTGGATTTAATTAAGTTTCCAAATTAGTAGACCTCAAAATAGGGAGATTATCTAGTGAGTCTGACCAAATCCAGTGACCTCTTTAAAAACAGAAAATTTTCTCCAGTAGGTCACAGACAAGGATGTCAGAGAGACTCACTTGGCTAGCCTGGAAGAAAGCAACCATCTGCGCTGTGAACCACCGTGTGGCAAGAAACCGAGGGTGGCCTCTAGTTGCTGAGAGTGGTCCCCAGCTGACAGCTAGAAGGAAAACAGGGACCTCAGTTTTCCAGCTGCAAGGACATGAATTCTGCCAACAATAGGTGAGCTTGGAAGCAGACCTCAGTTCTCAGATATAACTGTAGCCACAACCAACACCTTAATTTCAGCCCCTGAGCAGAGAATCAAATCATACTGTGCCCAGACTTCTGACCTACAGATACTGTGAGATAATTAATTTGTGTTTTTAAGGCCACTAGGTTTGTGGTAATTTGTTATGAAGTAAGAGAAAATGAATAACCTCTACTGATACCCCTGTCACTTCCTCTGCTCACCTGGCTCAGTGTTCCTTTAGACTTAATTCAAGACTCACCTATTCTAAGATTTCCTTGATATATTCTCATCTCTTCTACAACATATATGTGTATTTCTGTTATTTCACTAGTGAAATGTTCTTTTTTGTAATATGTTTATGTGACTGTCTCTCTTGCAAGTGTGTAAGTTTCTTTGGAACAGAAACTATGTTCCGTTTATCTTTGCATCCTTAGTCCCAAACACAACGAATGGCACATTCTAGGCAGTGAGTGGATGCTTGCTTGCTTGCTTGCTTGCTTGCTTGCTTGCTGAATGAATGAATGAATGAATGAGTCAATCAATCAATCAATTAATGAGAACATAAGATAAAACTCAGGTTTCTGACTGGATGTCTGGAAAAATGGTAATTCCCCTGATTAAAGCTAGACAGGATAACTATATAATTTATTGTCCAAATTTGGGCACTTTTGAGTAAAAATAATTATATAAGGATAACTGAGATTATTCCTGGTGAACTAGGATACATGTTCTAACTTCTTCTAAATGTAGAGAGACTAGAAAAAGCCTCATTGTTGTATAAAGGTCTGCTTACTTTTACTTGGCAAGGCACCGCATTTAAACACACCTGGTATGTTTGAGTTAAGGATATTTTATTTCTTCAGCTTAATTTCTCTCTCTTCCACCCCCCTCTTCCCATATCTCACTTAGGTCTGGGTTTCTCTTTAGTTCCTTATTTTTTAGGGCTATTCTAAGAAATGTTTTCTTCACCTTGCTCCCACAATTAACTCTAATACTGAACAAGGTAGACACCTGTATAATTATGGGAAAAATAAACCTCTCAGTCAAGGGTAAAATCGGGCAGTTCACTATACTCTTGACATTCTCCCAGGCTATGAAGCACAGGGAATGAGGTAGAGAAGATTGCGAGGGAATTTTCACATGTGATTCCAACATGATTAATTCAGACTGCATGGTATATTAAGGACTATAATTTTTATATAAACAGGAGACAGATTGTAATACTAACAATGACAGCTAAAGCTTATTGAATGCCTGACATTTGTCAGATAATTACTAAGCAAAATGTGTATAGTTCTTTGTGTATCTCTGATATATTATTTTGTAAACTCTTCTGCTTGTTTGAAATATCTTGTAATCAAACTGTGTTTAATTTAAAACAACATTATAAATTAGTTAAATATAATAATGATATGCCTTTTCATTCTATATTTACTTATGTTATCTGATTTAATCCTCACAAGAACACTGAAACATCTCAGCTTTGTGGCTTCTTAGTTATGTAACATTGGGAAAGTTCTTTAATACCATTTCATTTTAGTTTCCTGTCTCCAAAATAGGAGCAATAATAGAATCTACCTCATACAGCTGTTATTAGGATTAAATAAATAAATGTGCATAAATCACTTCAAATAATCTTGCACATAGCAGGCACTAAAAAAGAGGTTTTTATTACTGTTTTTATAATATCCTGTATTTTAGAAGAGGCCACTAAAATTTAGAGAAGTTGAGTAGAGCTAGGTGTGAAGCCTTAAGGTTCTCAATCTCAGTATAATGCGTTGCAGCTATCTCCTTTATAACTCAGATATGTTGTATTAGTAAACAGTAGCAGTTGCAGATTGTATTTTCCAAAGATGGTCACACAACACTAAAATTTAGAGAAGTTGAGTAGAGCTAGGTGTGAAGCCTTAAGGTTCTCAATCTCAGTACAATGCGTTGCAGCTATCTCCTTTATAACTCAGATATGTTGTATTAGTAAACAGTAGCAGTTGCAGATTGTATTTTCCAAAGATGGTCACACAACTGCCTTTAATCTCACATCCTCCTCTCAAATGTGACTTTCCTATCCTGCCATCAAGAGATAGAACTTATTTCTCTATCCCCTTGAATCTTGGTGGGTTCTGTAACTGCTTTGACTGATAGAATATGGCTACATTGATGTTTTGCCAGTTCTGGGATTACCCCTTCATGGATGAAGAGCTTCCCCTTTCTGCCTCTTGGCACTCTTGTTTTTGAGATGCTCCCCCTTGGAACAAACAGCCAAGCAATAAGAAGCCAAGACTAATGAGAGACTGTGTGTAAGTGCTTTGGTTGTCAGCCAGCTGAGCTCCCAGCCAAGACTCAGCAGCAACCGCAGACCATGTGAAGGTGCTATTTTGGACATTCTCACCCACCCAGCACCCAGATAACTGCAGTCCAAGACAACATCCCATGAAGATGAAAAACCAGTCAATGCATAGAACTGTGAGAAATAATAAAAGGGTTGTCTACTCACTAAAGCTTGTGGTGATTTGTTATGTAGCAATAGACAACGAATAAGTATTATACATCTACCATTATTTAAATAAAATTTCAGGGCTGGACCAGGATCATATCTATGACTTAAAGCATTGTTTGTCTGGAAACATATTTTCTAGATTCTAAATAACTGGCATATAATTCAGTTTAGGATAATTAATTGTAGGTTTGGCACCATCTGCATCAAAATTGCCCAAGACTTACTGGAATACTTGATTCTGACAGGTAGAGCTCACCACAAGCAGAGCTAAGAATATGAATTAATCATGCTTTGTTACTGGAATTCATTATCACCCTCTTTTGTTCCTTGTTCACCCTCATTCTCTCTCTCCCCTTCCTTGATCTTTTGATGTCTTCCTGCTTCCTAAGCCTCTCCAAGACTGATCTTAGACTGTCCCAGATTCTAGACCTTTCCTGACCCCCACAGAACATAGACACACCAAAACCTATTTTCTGTAAACTTGACACACTCTAATAAAGGATGAATAATGAAATGTTACTGACTGAGATTAGCATCATATAATGTGGCATCAGACATGTTTGCATTTCAATGGGGACCACAAACTCAATTTGAAGTAGTGAATGCCTAATGGTGCAGATGAATGGAATGTCTTTGTCAGGCTGCAGGTTTGATCATCTCAGCTCAGGCCATTTATACAGATACTGGTAAGGTCTGTAAGACAAACCCAATAGTGGATATTATACGAATATATATATTCTTAAAGCAAAGCACTTTGAGAAAAATAACTAATTCATATGATGATAAGTCTAGTGTCAAATGTAAAAATTATTTCCCTTTGAACTAGTGGTCCCTATTTCATTCAATTAGATATATCTCAAACAACTACAGATAGTTCTACGATACAATCCAGCAATCCCACTTCTGGGTATATACCCAAAGGAATGGAAATCATCATGTTGAAGGGATACCTGCACTCCCATGTTTATTGCAGCTCTATTTACAATAGCCAAGATATGGAACCAATCTAAATGTCCATCAACAGATGACCTGATAAGGAAAATTTAGCATATGTACACAATGGAATACTACTCAGCCACGAAAAAGAATGAAATTCTGCTGTTTATAGCAGCACGGATGAGCTTGGAGAAAATAATGTTAAGTGAAACAGGCCAGGCACAGAAATAGAAATACCACATGGCCTCATTCAGAAGTGGAAGCTAAGAGAGAAAGAAAGGAAGGAAGGAAAGAAGGAAGAAAGATCACAATAATATGAGAATAGAACTATGGTTATTAGAGGTGGGAAAAGGAGAGACGGAGGCAGTTAGCGAGAAATTGGTTAATGGATGCCAGGAATGATTACATTTTGTAACGATAAACATACTAATTATCCTGATTTGATCATCACACATTGTACACAGGTATTGATAGTCAACTCCGTACCCCACAAATATGTATAATCAATTATGTGTCAATAAAAAAAATTAGATATATCCATAAATTAAGCATATTCACTTGAATTTCTACAAGGATGTACACATTTCACATAATGTATTTTTTGGCAGTGATCCAGTTTTACACACTGATTTATATAATGGCAGCTTGAATTAAAACAGAGGATCCTTAGCCAACCACTCATTTTCCTCTATATGGCATCCTGATAAATGTGTTTTAGTGACTCACCTCTGTTCTTGACTGGTAGCTCTCTCTCTGTTATTCAGCTGTTTTATAAATATGGCTGCTCACAACCTCAATAGCAAAGAGACAGTCATTAATAATTCATCTATCAGATTCTATTTGTAGTTCAATTGTAAAAATTAATCATTTGTTACCTTAAAACTCTTCCTGCTTCAGAGCCATTTCCCTAAAAATACTAAGGCAGGTTGCTGATGGAAAATGAAAATATCTGAATTTTTGATTACAGCTAGTCTAACTGGGGTGAGGTGGTATCTCAGTGTTGTTTTAATTTGCATTTCCCTGATGACTAGTGATGTTGAGCATTTTTTCATGNTGGTATCTCAGTGTTGTTTTAATTTGCATTTCCCTGATGACTAGTGATGTTGAGCATTTTTCATGTATGTTGGCCATTTGTATGTCTTCCTTTGAAAAATGTCTATTCAGCTCCTTTGCCCAATTTTAATTGGATTATTTGTTTTTTTACTATATAATTGTTTGAGTTCCTTGTATATTATGGCTATTAATCCCTTCTCAAATGCATAGTTAGCAAAAATTTTCTCTCACTCTGTAGGTTGTCGTTTCACTCTGTTGCAAACAACTACAGATAGATCTTCCATATGATCTAGCAATCCTGCTTCTGGGTATATACTCAGAGGAATGGAAATCATCATGTTGACGGGATGCCTGCATTCACATGTTCATTGCAGCTCTGTTTACAATAGCCAAGACATGGCACCTACCTAAATGTCCACTAATGGATGACTGGATGAGGAAACTGTGGTGTATATACACCATGGAATACTACTCTGCCATAAAAAAGAATAAAATACTCCCATTTGCAACAACATGGATGAGCCTGGAGAAACTTATGTTGAGTGAAAGAAGCAAAGCACAGAGGGATAAATACCACATGTCCTCACTCATATGTGGGAGCTAAGAGAGAAAAAAGGAAGGAAAGACCACAGTAGTACATTGGACTTGCAGAGGAAGAGAAAGTTCTATGGGCTACAATGTGGGACTGAAGTGGGTAGGGAGAGAGAGGTTGGGGATAATTGGGTGGGGGATATAGGTTACAAATGCAAATTGTGGTAAGGGGTACACAGCCAGTATGAATGTAGCCCCCACATCATGGGCACAAGGGGTGACAATCAGCTTTGTATCTCATGAATATTCATAAC
>NW_007759017.1:6416-6626 GCF_000696425.1 Galeopterus variegatus | reverse complement strand
ACTGGTTGAGCGCGGTGCGGGTGCAACACTGAGGGTTGCGATCCCGTTGCCGGTCGCAGTATGGGCGCGACACCGAGGGTTGCTTTCTCGTTACCGTCATGAAAAAAAGACAAAAAGGAAAAAAAAATCAGTTGACCATAAATGTATAGGTTTATTTCTGGACTCTCTTTTCCATCGATGTATATATCTATCCTTATGCTGTTATCAGAT
>NW_007759017.1:0-982 GCF_000696425.1 Galeopterus variegatus | reverse complement strand
TACAATGTAGTACTCCTGCCTTAATAATTGGGACTGTATAACCAGGTAATAATGAATAAAAGCAAAGTGAGGTGGGTTTCTTTAAGCCTGCTTATATTGTCCTGAGCGGTAGACAACTCTTGAACTATGTGAGGGAGAAAGCTAAAAGGAATCCTATTGCCACCTCTATATGGGGAAAGATTATCTAGCTGTGGGAGGGGGAGTGGGAGAAGGGGGCATGAAATTCAAAGCATCTGTTTTTCCATCTATAAAAGGTAGGGAGGCTGATGTGCCTGAAACCAAAAAGGTGGCTGGCTGCTTGTTTATGTATACCTTCCCTGGGTCCCAGGACCCAGAGGAGAGAAATCTGGCTCCTCAAATCCAGAGTGAGGGCTTCAGCTTTTTTCAGGAGCATTCTAGTCTGGGGGAGCCCCTAAATAGGGGTGACTTAGGCTAGTCCCTCGCATCCTCATTTCTTTCACTCTGGCTCCTGAGTTCTTCCCTTCTGGCCACCTCCTGCCTACCCAAGTAAGAAGCTTCATTTGCATAAGACCTTCCCCACTGTTTCTGCTTCTCCTTCTCCCTGGGAACTTTCACATTCCATGGTTATACTGTAGTGGTTATGAGCTTGGAGCCAGGCATTTATTAGCTGTCACTTGGGCAAGGTCCTTAACCTCTCTGGGCCTCACTTTCCTCCTCAGTAAATAGGAATAACACTACCAACTCCCTAGTGAGGGTAAAAGATAATCTAGATTAGGTGCTTGTGGTGGGATCTGACCATCCTCATTGGTGCTGTCACTATTGGCCTCCCCCTGTTTCTTGGTGGGGTAGCCAGAGCTCTGTACAGGTTTATTATTCCACTGGCATTCTTCAGTTGCAGCTAGAACTCTGGCACAATGAAGGGTCAGATCTGGTCATGAAAGCTCCAACCACCAGCTTCTGCTGTTTGCTTCCCTCTTAGCTAAATGTCAGTTGCTTAGGCACACCCGGTTCCTTGGCTCGA
>NW_007759016.1:5764-6627 GCF_000696425.1 Galeopterus variegatus | reverse complement strand
ATGGCAGAGCAGAGAGAGAGAGACTCTCATGTGCTCTCCTTTTAAAGCCCTCAGAACCATGCCTATGACCACCATTATTAATCCATTCATACACCATGGTCCTGCAATCTAATCACCTCTTGGGCCACACTTTTCTGTTATCATAATAGAGTTTCCCACTCTCAAAACAGTCACAGTGGGGGCCAAGTTTCCAATACATGGAACTTTGGGGGACACAATTTAATCTTCAATGTGTTTGGAGGGGGGAGGGACATTCAATCCACAGCAGGCACCCTTGTTATATGACGGTAGAGAGGTAAGACAAGGAGGGGCAGGGCCCATCATCAAATGAGTCATGATGAGGTCTTCCTCCAGCCTTGATTCAGAATTATTTTTTTTCTGGGGATTTCCCTTCTGAACAATGATAGTGCATTACTTTTGTAGGTTTTTGTTTTGATATAAGGACATAAAAGACCATATGCATAGAATATCATCCCAATTTTCTCTCACAGAACAAATCTAATTGCAAAGTGATGTTCTAGTTTAGAGACCCATTCTCAGACTATTTGTCTCCTGACTTCAACAAATATTGAAGTGTTAAGAGAACACTATTTTCTCTCTTTTAATTAGTTTATATGTGAACATTGCCCAGTTCTGAAGAATACATCCCAAAGGACTGCAATTGGGAATATCATTTGTATTTCCCATGATTTTGAGATAACTATGTCTAAGATGACCAAAGCAAAGACCCCTTTCTTTGGGGAATTGGTAGGATTTTGTTATAATCGCCAAATGGTTTAATCTCAGACAATTAAACAAACACGACAACACTAACACAAAAAAACAGAGAAGGAATAAATTGAGTACTCTTTTAACCAAACCTT
>NW_007759016.1:0-231 GCF_000696425.1 Galeopterus variegatus | reverse complement strand
CCATCATCAAATGAGTCATGATGAGGTCTTCCTCCAGCCTTGATTCAGAATTATTTTTTTTTCTGGGGATTTCCCTTCTGAACAATGATAGTGCATAATTTTGTAGGTTTTTGTTTTGATATAAGGACATAAAAGACCATATGCATAGAATATCATCCCAATTTTCTCTTACAGAACAAATCTAATTGCAAAGTGATGTTCTAGTTTAGAGACCCATTCTCAGACTATTTG
>NW_007759015.1:6144-6627 GCF_000696425.1 Galeopterus variegatus | reverse complement strand
TTGAAGAAGACATAAATAAATGGAAAATTATCCTGTGTTCATCGATTGGAGGAATTTAAATCGCTAAAATGCCCATACTACCCAAAGTAATTTACAGATTCAACATAATCCCTATCAAAATTCCAATGACATTCCTCACAGAAACAGAAAAAGCAATCCTAAAATTTGTATGGAATTTAAAATTATACTACAAAGCTATAGTAATCAAAACATGATACTGGCATAAAAACTGAAACAAAGACAAATAGAACAGACAGCCCAGAAAAAGTCCAAACATTTTACTATACAGTAATATTTCATACAAGTAATATATCATACAAATAATACATACTTGATCAATTAATTTTCAACCAAGAGTACACAATGGGGAAAAGATAGTCTCTTCAATAAGTGGTGCTGAGAAAAGTGGATTTCTAAATTCAAAAGAATAAAATTAGACCCTTGTCTTACACCATACACAAAAATCAACTCAAGATGGATAAA
>NW_007759015.1:0-318 GCF_000696425.1 Galeopterus variegatus | reverse complement strand
CTGTTGAGAGAAATTAAAGAGGACACAAAAAGATGGAAAGATATCCCATGCTCTTGGATCAGAAGAATTAACTTTGTGAAAATGTCCATATTACCCAAAGTGCTCTACAGATTCTATGCAATCCTCATCAAAATTCCAATGAAATTTTTCTCTGAAATGGAAAAACTATCCAGATATTTATATGGAATAACAAAAGACCTTGCATAGCCAAGGCAATCCTGAGTTTAAAAAAAAAAAAAAGCTGGAGGTATAACACCACCTGACTTTAAACTATACTACAAAGCTACAATAACCAAAACAGCATGGTACTGGCATAAA
>NW_007759014.1:3905-6627 GCF_000696425.1 Galeopterus variegatus | reverse complement strand
AGTTCAGTGTATTATCAAAGTGGCAGCTGAATACATATACAAACAATAAAAAGAGAGAGAAGGAATTGTCCTCACTTATGAGCGAGGACATGTAGTATTTCTCTTTCTGCTCCTGCGTTGTTTCACTAAGCATAATTTTCCCCAGACTCATCCATGTTGCTGAAAAGGGCAGAATTTCATTCTTTTTATGGCTGAGTAATATTCCATGGTGTATATATACCACATTTTCCTTATCCAGTCACCCATGGTTAGACATTCAGATTGGTTCCATAACCTGGCCATTGTAAACAGAGCTGGAATAAACATGAGAGTGCAGGTATCCCTTTGACATGGTGATTTCCATTCTTTGGATATAGACCCAGAAGTTGGATTGCTCGATCTTATGGTAGATCCATCTGTAGTTGTTTAAGGAACCTCCATAGTGTTCTCCATAATGATTGTACTAAATTGCTGTCCCACCATAGTGCAGAAAGGTTCCCTTTTCTCCACATCCATAAAAGCATTTGCTGTTCTCTGTATTTTTCATAATAGCCTGTCTAAGTGGGGTGAGATGATATCTCAAAGTGGATTTAATTTGCATTTCCCTGAAGATTAGTGATGCTGAACATTTTTCATATACCTGTTGGCCGTTTGCATATCCTCCATTGAGAAATGTCTATTTAGCTCCATTGCCCATTTTTTAATTGGATTGTTTTTTTTTACCATAAAGTTGTTTCAGCTCCTGGTATATCCTGAATATTAATCCCTTGTTGCATGCATAATTTGCAAATATTTTCTCCCATTCTGTAGGCTGTCTTTTCAATCTGTTCATGGTTTCCTTTTCTATACAGACGCTTTTTAGTTTGATATAGTCCCTTTGTTTATTTTTGTTGTTGTTTTTTTCTGTGCTTTGGGGGTTTATTCATAAAGTCTTTGCCCAGTCCTACATCCTGGAGGGTTTCCCCTATGTTCTCTTTAAGCAGTTTTAATGTTTCAAGTCGTATATTTAAGTCCTTAATCCATTTTGAGTTTTGGGGGGGCATATGGTTAGAGCTTCCGTTCTTTGGATATATACCCAGAAGTTGGATTGCTCGATCTTATGGTAGATCCATCTGTAGTTGTTTAAGGAACCTCCATAGTGTTCTCCATAATGATTGTACTAAATTGCTGTCCCAACATAGTGCAGAAAGGTTCCCTTTTCTCCACATCCATAAAAGCATTTGCTGTTCTCTGTATTTTTGATAATAGCCTGTCTAAGTGGGGTGAGATGATATCTCAAAGTGGATTTAATTTGCATTTCCCTGAAGATTAGTGATGCTGAACATTTTTCATATACCTGTTGGCCGTTTGCATATCCTCCATTGAGAAATGTCTATTTAGCTCCATTGCCCATTTTTTAATTGGATTGTTTTTTTACCATAAAGTTGATTCAGCTCCTGGTATATCCTGAATATTAATCCCTTGTTGCATGCATAATTTGCAAATATTTCCTCCCATTCTGTAGGCTGTCTTTTCAATCTGTTCATGGTTTCCTTTTCTATACAGAAGCTTTTTAGTTTGATATAGTCCCTTTGTTTATTTTTGTTGTTGTTTGTTTATTTTCGTTGTTTTTTTTTCTGTGCTTTGGGGGTCTTATTCATAAAGTCTTTGCCCAGTCCTACATCCTGGAGTGTTTCCCCTATGTTCTTTTTAAGCAGTTTTAATGTTTCAAGTCTTATATTTAAGTCCTTTAATCCATTTTGAGTTTTGGGGGGGCATATGGTTAGAGGTACAGATCCAGTTTCACTCTTCTACATATGGTTATCCAGTTTTCCCAGTAACATTTATCATAGAGGTTCTCCTTTCCCCACTGCATGTTCTTGGAGCCCTCTGCTCTTTCCCCATCGTGTTTTCTTAGCACCTTTGTTAAAAATCAGTTGGCTGTAAATGTGTGGATTTATTTCTGAGCTCTATATTCTGTTCCATTGGCCTATGTGTCTTTTATGCCAGTAGTACCACGCTGTTTTGGTTACTGTAGCTTTGTAATATTGTTTAAAGTCAGGAAGTGTAATGCTTCCAGCCTTTTTTTTTTTTTCTTCTTAGTATTGCTCTGGCTATTTGGGGTGTTTTATCTTTTTTTTCAGGATTGCTCTGGCTATTTGGGGTCTTCTGTTCTTCCATATGAATGTTAGGATTGCTTTTCTACTTCTGTGAAGGATGTCACAGGTTTTTTTACTGGAATCACATTGAATCTTTAGATGGCTGTGCCTAATATGGATATTTTTACTACAATGATTCTTCCAATCCATGAACAAGGAATATCTTTCCATCTTTTGAGGTCCTCTTCAATTTATTTAGCAGTGCTTTGTAATTCTCATTGTAGACATCATTCACCTCTTTAGTTAAATTTATTCCTAGGTAATTTCGTGTGTGTGAGTGACTTTTTCTTGCTTTCTTGATTTCTCTTTTCTAGTTTGTTGTTAGAGTATAAAAATCCTAGTGATTATTGTATGTTGCTTTTGTATCCTGCATTCTTACTAAATTTGTTTATCAGCACTAAGAGATTTGGGTAGAGTCTCTCATGTATACTATATATAGAATCACATCATCTGAAAACAGGGACAATTTCACTTCATCTTTTCCTATTTGGATATACGTGATTTCTTTGTCTTGTCTGATTGCTCTGGCAAGTATTTCCAATGGTGTATTAAATAGGAGTGGTGAGAGTAGGCATACTTGTTTTGTTTTCTAGGATTATTTTCTC
>NW_007759014.1:1331-3321 GCF_000696425.1 Galeopterus variegatus | reverse complement strand
AAAATTGATGTTATGGTTTGATTTTAAATTACAATTTTTACAGGATATCAGAAATTACATCTTTCACAATGATTTCAAACTATTTTGAAAAATTCTTTTTAGGAAGATGGTAGCAAATACATTTGAAGGCCGATCTTCAGGCAATATATTTCTCTGTTCGAATTTTTCCATCAATGTGACCCTATACACATTCCACCATCTTGAGATTTGTTAAAATAACTAGGAGACAAAGTTCCTTGCTCTCCAGCACTGTGAAGAACAGGAACTGGGGAGAGAGTGGTGAGCAAAAATGCCTAGGGTGCTATCTTCTTAGTGCTTACAGATTGGGAAGGGAAATTGACATTAATCCACTGATCACTTACATAAAAATAACATTGTACCTGAAGCACATGTTATGAATTGAGGGCATACAGAGACTGGAAAGTAAGAGAGAGAGAGAAATGAATCTTGGAAGAGTGAGCTGAGATCTGAAGAAAGAGTTAACTAGGTGACGACAAGAGATTCAGTACTGTTGAGATTGTCTTCTGTCATTCAAAACCTCTTGGGTGAGAAGGGGAATAAGTGTATTTGGTTTAACTCTTCTGTGTTTTGTTTGGAATTTTATTGTATACTTTTGCTTGAAAGGTTGGTTTACTTTAAAAACTTGAGTCACATTTCTGACCAAGGTGGAATAACAGGGACTGGATTCATCCTCTCATGTGAAAAGACCAACAACAGATAACAGTTTCATGCTCTCATGTGAAAAGACCAACAACAGATAACAGTTTCATGCCACTGAACATCAGGAAGCCAAGGGCAGTGATTCCTGACAGACTGAAAACAAAAGGGAAGCCTAGGATTGCCTGTGCTTACCCGCTGGGCAGTGTTTCTTCACTACAACATAGTGAAGAGGAATCCAGGCATGTCATGGCCTTGTAGGTTCCCTGGGATGGAGCTGACAATCCAGGAAGACCAGCACGGTTTCTGTTCTCAGAAAAGGGTATTGAAGACAAAAGAGCTGCAAAGAGAAAATACCCCAGAGTTCTAGAGACGGCACCCCTCAACTATTCTGATCGGTGTGCTGATCACAGAATTTTCATGAGAACACACTACTCAAGGCTGTGGAAAGAACCGCTGAAAATGATTACAGGGAACTTAGAGGGAATGGTGCCTGGTATTCGCCCTGTTCACTGTTATTGTCCAGGCTCTTAAAGCAGAAGCAGTAAACCGGGTGTTGTGGAAACACAGAATGAAAGGAGCATTTATGTGGTAGCCAAGAGTAGAATATGTTGCTTCTTTTACTTCTTCTTTGTTATTATCTTCACTACAGCCTTCTTTATTATTGTGTCTTCCTCATTGAAATCTTCCCTTAGAAATTAATTTTTATAAAAGTACATTTATGGAATCTTACTATTCACATCCTTCTGCATCTGTTTGATATGTCTGTTACTTAAAATGTAACTTTGAAATATTTTCTGGGCTCTACATATGTAGATGGCCTGTATTCTGTAACTTAACAGTAATTAAATAGGCTCAAGTTGACAGGAGGCAGGTATTACCGTGGTGCCTGAATACCAGCTCTATGGACTCTCTTTTCTGTCTTGGATATTATTTATGACTTTTTCCAGTCACGTTTGGATAATAGCGGTAATCATCTTCTTGTATCTTTAAACAACGTACCCATATTCTTCGAATAACAAATTATTTAGTGTGATGAACCTCTGGAGACGAATTTCAAAAGTGCTCTCTTAGTCTAGCTTGAGTCTGTCTCGGGGGGACACCTGTGGGGAGAATCAGTACCATCCACCCGCCCATGCCACCCTTTTCAATCTCTCTCTTTCTTTCTCTCTCGTCTCTTATTTTCCTGACTATTGATGGTTTCTGACAATTCCAGAAGGGATTTACTGTGTGTGCTTATCAGCCAGCAATCTCTGGGCTTGGCAGCTGTTCAAAGATAGCTTGTTATCCCATAGGGCAATTTTAAGGATTTCTGAGAAATTTGTCCACATGA
>NW_007759014.1:0-1114 GCF_000696425.1 Galeopterus variegatus | reverse complement strand
CTCATTCTGTGGGTGGAAGACTAGTTTGTTTCTAAAATGACCCCTGTTTATCTCTGGATAATTCCACAGCCTCTTTAGTAGTCTCAGGTAAGAGTCAAACACGAGAACACTGTGTCCCCCAAACTTCAAGAAACACAAAATCAGAAAATTTTAAATCTCCAGATGGTTCTTTTTCATAAAGCTCTTCTCACTAGACTAGCAATGAAAAGCACCACTGGCCACCCCCTGCCCCATTCCAAGAGATAGGTGTGGTTGTGAGATAAGAGGAAGTACCAGAGCACTATGGCAAACATCTCCAAAGAATTACTCTCTTGACCTCACTTCAATTTAAATCCCATTCACAGTCTCAGGTGTGGACTAAAGGTCAAGCAACCTTTCTCTATATAACTTCTTTATATGAGCTGCCGAAGTGGACTAGTGCCTTACTTTGACAACCACTATTTTGTTGGTTTTTTTCAACTTTGGGACTTCTGCTGAAGCAGAGAACAAAAATCTCATTTTGAAACTATCTTACGTATATGTATACTATACTATGCTGTAGTATAATGTGTAATTTTCGTCACTCAATGATGGACACTTAGGTTGTTTCCAGACTTTGCTACTCTAAGCAACACTGCAATAAATATCAAAGTATATTTCTCTCTTCACATTTCTTAAATATGTTAGTAGGAAAAATTCTAAAAAGATAATATATGAAACAAAAGTTAATGTTTATTTTTATGCATACTTAGAAATTGCAGTGGAATGGAATAAAAGTACCCCGCATTCCTTCCATCACCATATTTAATCAACATTATAACTATCTACCTATGAGGTCCATGCAGAATAACATGTCATTTTTATTCTAATTTATATTTTTAATTGTTCCAGAATGTTTAAGTATTAGTTTACTGTATGCACAAACTGGTTGGCTTCTAAAAACGAAATTTTCTTTCACAGTTCTAGAGACCAAAGTCCAAAATTCACTATCACTGGGTGGAAATCAAGATGTCAGCAGGACTCCAAAGGCTCCAGGGGCGATTCTGTTTCTTGCTTTTTCCAGTTTCTGATGGCAGCCAACATTCTTTGGGTTGTGGCCACAACACTCTAATCTTCAAGGCTAGGACTTCAAATC
>NW_007759013.1:6164-6627 GCF_000696425.1 Galeopterus variegatus | reverse complement strand
TATGAGAGGCATCTGAGGCCATGTAAACAATGAGGGAAAGGGACAGTAGAGTGTGGAAGCTGACAAAACAGGAGAAAGCAGGGCTCCCTGAAGGAGCAGGTTCTGATGAGGTGGCAGGAAGGGATCCCATCCCAGGTGGAAGTCCTGGCCTCTTAGCCAGGGAGAGAAAAACCTCTTCCACCAAGATGGGACAGGAGATGCTAAGAAATGGGGTGAGGCTTTCATTGTAGATGAAGTTGGGTGAGGAAGGAATAAGGGAGTTCATTGCTGACACCTTCCATCTTTCATATAAAGTAGGAGACAAGGTCACTCCCAACAAGTCAGGTGCTCACTAATCTCTGAATGTTTTTTAAAGCCATTATAAGAAATGGCAGAGGACATTGGCTAGTGACCCATGGAAGGCTGGCCAGGCAAGACTGAGCACTCAGCTGAACAGGGAGAACAGGAATAACTTGTAGCAGCA
>NW_007759013.1:0-1742 GCF_000696425.1 Galeopterus variegatus | reverse complement strand
TCCTCCCTCTCCTGTCCTCCCCAGCCTCTCTTTCTTAGACTCCCCTCCCTTTTTCCTTGTTCCCCATCTTCACTATATGAAATGGGGCTGGTTATATCAACTGACTGAGCCTCAGTTTCCTCACCTGTGACAGGGGCAGAAGACAACCTGCCCCCCACCCCCACCCCCAGGTGAGGAGCATCAGGCAAGATCCTGGGGAAGTGTTTTTTTACTGGGAAGCAATGCAATTACAAGCTGCTCTTTTGTTTTTGTATTATTATTATTATTATTGAAGTCTTTAAAGAAAAGCAACAAGTTATTCACAAGTCTTAGTGCAAGCAGCAGGTCAGAATGGCCATCACAGAAATAGCTTCTGTCCATTTTAATAAAGAGGCTTTATTGGGAACCAGCTCAACTCTTTTTTTTTTTTTTTTTTTTTTTTGGTGGCTGGCCAATATGGGGAACCAAACCCATGACCTTGTGGGTTATAAGGCTGCAATCCAACTAACTGAGCTAATTGGCCAGGCCTCCAGCTCAACTCCTATTCCAAGGAACGAGGCCCCAGCGTGGAGGAGGCTCCAGGCAGCCTCCTATTGGGATAAGAAGGTGTCCAAGCAGAGAAGAGCTGGGGGCGAGCCCAATGGGGAGAGGGAGGTGGGGAAGGTCAAAGTCAAAGTCTCCCAGGACAAGGGATCATTACAGCCCCTCTCAGGCAACCAGAGAGCCCTGAGGAAGGACCTTAATGAGACCCACTCTGTCTGTCACCAGCCTGGAAACACAGCTTGCCTCTGCTTATCAGACCTCCAGGACTTTGCCTCTCAGGGGTCATAAGGATCATGGCCAAGGGTCACATGAATGACCAGAAAGGAGGAGGAAGATGGAGATGAGCTTTCCCACCTCTTGCCTGGCTCCTGCCCCAAAAGCCTCTCCCACACTGCACGGAGGGTGAAGGACTCCCGCCACCCCCATCCCAGGTCAGGCCCACTCCCTAAGCACTCACTGCAGGGCCCCTGTACAGGAGGCCTGTCTGTGCCCACATCTTCACCTGACCCTGGGTTAGATGGCAGCTTCTGCCTTCTTCCCAGGGCTTGGGTCCCTTTCAGAGAAAATGCCCCCTGCTGTGCCCTTGCCCCAGCCCCAGCTTTGGGGTCCTTGTCCTCTCCTGCCAATGGACATCCCTGGGCCAACAGCCTGCCTGAATGGTTTTGTGAAGGTGTTTATTTATTCAAATACATAATACATGCACATGTACAAAATTCCAAAGTTCCAAAAGGGTGAACTGTTAAAAGTTCATCTCCCTCGCCATCCCACAGTGACGCTGGTCCTTTCCCCAGAGGGAATGGCTGTTTCCAATTTCTTGTGAGCATTTCCTGAGACATGCATGTCTGTGTGTATATGATATTTTTTACACAAACAATAATGCCACTTACATTGTCCAGCTACTCTTCTCACTAATGATATATCTTGGAGACTGGCCTCTGTGGGTGCAGGAAGGCTTTCTCCCTAAGGCTGCATAGTCCATGGTATGGAGGGCCATAATTTATTTAATGTCTCTCCTTTGGATGGAGATTTGTGTTGTCTTCTTTCTTTACTATGACAAGCAATTCTAAAATAAATATTCTTCGGGGCCGGCCCGGTGGCGCACTGCGCTAGTGCGCCGCTTGGGAAGTGCGGAGGCGTTCCCGCCGAGGGTTCGGATCCCACATACAGACCGGTTCCTGCTCACTGGCTGAGCGAGGCGCGGGGGCAACACCGAGGGTTGC
>NW_007759012.1:6004-6627 GCF_000696425.1 Galeopterus variegatus | reverse complement strand
TTTTGAACATTACTCTCTCCTTATATCTAAATCCCAATATTAGGTAAAATTTGCTCTATAACATTTTTTTAAAGTGTGTTTCTGGTGCATTATGCAATTTCAAATATTACTGCTCTGAACCTAGAAGGGGGACTGCAAATTCATGGCTCACACTCTATTATCCCCCATCTCCATCCAGGCATGTAACAGATTGTGTGAATCACAGAAGTCCTCTCCATTGATTTCTATGCAGTCTCAGTTGTTTTTTTTCTTTCTCAGTACAGTGCTCAACACAGTCACACTGTTGATTAGAAGTGTGATGGAAGATTAAAATGCTTTTTTATCCTGTACCTCAAGGTACAAGGGAATTTGCTGAGTTTTATAATTTTCTCAAGTATTACCGTTGTTGGCTGGCCCTATAATTAGACTGATTAAAATGTGACTCATTTTAGAAAGCTGTAATTTAAATCTATTACTTAGTCATACCAATAAAGGAGATGGCTTACTTGGTAATCAACTGTGTTATAAATACTAGGGCAGTTATGTGAGCCTCAACATGTAAAAAGCTCAAACTAGATTTTTTAAAATAAATTCTGGCTTCTATTTCTGCCCACAATGGAGTGACTTGTACTTGTTCTCTACCT
>NW_007759012.1:0-568 GCF_000696425.1 Galeopterus variegatus | reverse complement strand
TTTTGAACATTACTCTCTCCTTATATCTAAATCCCAATATTAGGTAAAATTTGCTCTATAAAATTTTTTTAAAGTGTGTTTCTGGTGCATTATGCAATTTCAAATATTACTGCTGTGAACCTAGAAGGGGGACTACAAATTCATGGCTCACACTCTATTATCCCCCATCTCCAACCAGGCATGTAACAGATTGTGTGAATCACAGAAGTCCTCTCCATTGATTTCTATGCAGTCTCAGTTTTTTTTTCTTTCTCAGTACAGTGCTCAACACAGTCACACTGTTGATTAGAAGTGTGATGGNTTTTACTTCAAACTGTTATAAACCCCACCATATTCTGTTATTATATTTGCTCTTAAAAATGCAATTTTTTTAAAAAATGATAAAAATGAGAAAAACGTCTTTTGTACTTTCTCACATATTTACTACTTCTGGCAGTCTTTATTTGCACGGAATTGAGTTTGCATCTGGTATTTTTCTTCTTCTAGAAGAACTTCCTTTAACACATCTTTTTTTTTTTTTTTAAAGATGACCGGTAAGGGGATCTTAACTCTTGGCTTGGTGTTGTCA
>NW_007759011.1:6338-6628 GCF_000696425.1 Galeopterus variegatus | reverse complement strand
CTCTTGCCCAATTGCTCTGGTTAGTACTTCCAATACTATGCTAAAAAGGAGTGGGGTGATGAGCATCTTTTATTTTTGTAGAATCAGCTGTATGTCTCCTTTTCATTTCTGATTTTTGTTATTTGGGTCTTCTCTCTTCTCCATTTTCTTCTTTCTTTTTTAAAACTAGCTAATGGTTTGTCTATTTTGTTTATCTTTTCTAAAAACTAACTTTGTCATCCATTGATATTTTTTGTTTGTTTGTTTCATCTTTTGGGTCTCTATTTCATTTAGTTCTGCTGTGATCTTAT
>NW_007759011.1:0-1039 GCF_000696425.1 Galeopterus variegatus | reverse complement strand
GCTAGTTCTCCTTCTGACATGTAAGAATACAATGAAAAGGAGGAAGACTGCAACTTAGAAAAAGGCCTTCATTCAAACCCAAGTGTGCTGGAACCCTGATCTTGGACTTCCCAACCTCCAGAACCGTGAGAAATAAAATTTTGTTGTTTAACTCACCCGGTCTATTTTAATTTGTTATAGCAATCTAAACAAACTAAGACACACACACACACAAACACACACATGAATATATACATACATGTATATGTGTGTGTTTGTGTATGTGTGTATATATATATATATATATATATATATACATATATATTTGTATATGTGTGAGTATTTGTGTGTATAACTGAATTAGAACTAAGATGTGACACACTGTTGGTGAGAAAGCAAATTAATACAGCCATTATAGAAAACAATATGGAGTTTTCTTAAAAAACTAAAAATAGAATTACCATATGATCTAGCAATCCCCCTACTGAGTATATCGAAAGGAAATAAAATCAGTATTTTGAAGAGCTCTCTGCACTTCCATGCTCTTTGCAGCATTATTCACAATAGCCAAGATATGAAATCAACCCAAATTTCCAACAATGGATGAATGAATAAATAAAATGTGGTATATATCCACAATGAAATACTATCAGCCTTAAAAAAAAAAAAAAGAAAATCATCTCATTTGCATAAAAAAAAAAGAAAGAAAGAAAATCATCTCATTTGCCACAACATGGATGAACCCAAAAGACATTATGTTGAGTAAAATAAGCCAGGCAAAGAAAGACAAATACTATATGTGAGATCTACAAAGTTGAATGCATAGAACTGTAGAGAGTAGAATGTCAATTACCGGGGATGGCCGGAGGACGGGGCTGGGAGGGAGGATGGAATGGGGGAGATGTTGGTCAAAGGAGACAAAATTTCAGTTAGATGGGAAGAATAAATTCAAGAGATTTATTCTATAATATGGTGACAACAATTAATATCAATGTATTGCATTCTTTTTTTTTTTTCCTTTTTGTCTTTTTTACTGACCGGTAACGGGATCGCAACCCTC
>NW_007759010.1:5782-6628 GCF_000696425.1 Galeopterus variegatus | reverse complement strand
AACTTTGAAATACATTAAGCAAAAACAGATGGAATTAAAAGGAGTAATAGACAAATTTATAAATATAGCTGCAGACTTCAACATTCCTCTCTCAGTAATCAACAGAAAGAATAAACGGAAAATGAGCAAGGATAGGGAAGAATTGAACAATATGATCAACCACATGGATCTTATTGACATTCATAGGACACTCCACCCCAAACAACAGAATACANCCCAAAGTGACAAAATACTGATTCTAGGTAGGCTGTGAAAAGTGTGCATGTTGAAAACTCCTAGAGCAGCCACTAAGAAAACACCAAACAAGAAACATAATCAAACAACATGGTGAATAATAATAGCACACTAAAAGCTATTAAAATAAGCCAACAGAGGGCAGGAAAGAGGAAAAGGGGAACACAAAATAAAGGGAACAATTGGAAAACAAATTTAAAATGGTAGGCCTAAATCCAAACATATCAATAATTACATTAAATCTAAATGTTCTAAACACACAAATTAAAAGACATAGGCTGTCAGAATGGGTAAAACAACATGCCTCAAATATATGCTGTTTACAAGAAACTCACTTCACATATGATAGGTAGGTCAGAAGTAAAACGATGAAAAAAAAAATCACGCAAACAGTAATCAAAAGAAAGCTGCAGTAGCTATTTTTATATTACACAAAGTACATTTCAGAGCCAAGAAAATTGCCAGTGATGAAAAGAGACATTACATAATAGTAAAAGAGCCAATTCACCAAAACAACATAATAACCCTGAAGGTATAGGAACCATTCACAAAACTTTGAAATACATTAAGCAAAAACAGATGGAATTAAAAGGAGTAATAGACAAATTTATA
>NW_007759010.1:2735-4828 GCF_000696425.1 Galeopterus variegatus | reverse complement strand
ACACTGAGGGTTGCGATCCGTTGCCAGACACGGAAAAAAGACAAAAAAAAAAAAAAAAGAAATTAAACATGCTTCTAAAAAAGTTATCAGCAGACTTTTCCTGTAAAGGCAGTAAACACTTTAGGCTTTGCAGGCCGTATAATCTCTGTTGCAAGTACAGCTGATCCTTGAACAACATGGGTTTGAATTGCATAGGTCCACTTATACATGAATTTTTTTCAATACATAGTTGGCCCTCTCTATTCATAGGTTCTGTATCCATGGATTTAACCAATTGTGGACTGAAAATACAGTATTTGCAGGATGTGGAACCCGCAGAAATGAAGGGCTGATTTTTCACATCTGTGGGTTCTACCAGGCCAACTGCAGGACTTGAGCATCTGTGAATTTTCATATCCTGGAACCAATCCCCTACAGATACCAAGGGACGACTGAACTTAACTTTGCTGTTGTAACACAAAAGTGGCCACAGGTAATACAAAACAAATGGGCATGTCCATGTTGTAATAAACACTGAAATGAACAGCAAAATCTCTATGTATAAGATGTTACAATTACTTATAAATACTTAAATTCAGCTGGGTTTTTGTGTTTCATCGAGAACAAACTAAAAATCTGGTGCTTACTTCTACTCTTAATCCATGTAAGAACACGTGTAACAATAATTCTCTTACCATAGTTAGCCCAGGCTGCATCCCAGCACGAATGGCCTCTATCTGTGTATGAGTGAACTGAATTGTATTACTGCAAATAAAAGAGGAAATAAAAAGTTGGTTAAAAACACAGATAAGTAACATTTAGTAAAAATCTAGACTACAATGATCAGAGGTTTAAAGTTCTGCTCTATATTTACCCCTGTTCTCTCAATCTCTTCTGAATGACTCTCTTCACCTCTACAAAGACAACTAAAATGAAGCGAATCTTGTGGAAAGACTACTGTAATTTTTTAATACACTTAGCCCATCTCAGACTTCATTCAGACTGCCAGTTTTAGTTCCCAATCTAATACCAAAAATAATGCCACTTCATTAGTTAAGGCACACGTACATGACGGCTATTGCCACATGTAACAGGGGGTTGTGAAATAAGAACCCGGTGCTCAAATGAAGGTAGCCCTCTAACATTTATTTCTCATAGTACTTGAAAATGTTTCTTTTTGAAATATCCTGACCACAGAACGTCCTAAAGTGTCTGAGCTATTCAACCAACTAACAGAATAAAAGGAAAGAGAGCTCAGAAATAGAAGTTTCCTGGGGTTTTAAAAGAATCAGAAAATTTTAAAACATACTAACCTATTTGAAATGTCAAACAATAATTCATTATTATAATTAGAATAAGTAGTAAAATTACCGTTTAGGTTGATTATAAGGATAAGGACCCCTATTAGGAATAACATGAGGTTCAACAACTAAGGTTTTTGCCTCTTCGGTGTCTTCATCTTCCCCATCTGCATCTTTCCTTTTCTTCCCTTTTCCACTTCTTACTGGAAAAGTTATCCTACAAGACCAAAACTTTTGTTCATTTTTACAATTAATAAGGATTTACTAAGCACCTATCTTGTGCATGACATTGTATGGAAGATAATCAGATGAGTAAGAAACATTTCCAGCCGAAAGGAACTCATTATCTGCACTAAACTCTGAAAAAAGCAGATTTACAAGCACTAAAATGGGTGGTAATGGCATTCAGATTAGAAAAAGTCATCTAAGTAAGGAAAATCAAAGAACCATTAAAAACTTATGTCATATGCACTGTAAAGTGCTTTATTCACTGTCCTTCATTTAATCAGAAAAGACTTCATGGGACAGGTGGCATATAAGATAAATCTTGAAGAATTTAGACATTGAAGGATGGGAAGAGAGACATTTCTGGAAGAAAGAAGCAACAGCAGAGACCAAGCTCAAGCAGCCTAGTTTTTCTGAAAAGTAGGCTACAATAGAGAAAAATAAAGCTGAAGAGACAAATTGGAGCCTTGTTATGACACTTCTAGAATATCAAGCTTTAAGGCAGAGGTTCTTAGCCTTGGGTTAGGAGGTGACTCCCAGAGATACCCAAGGGAAGTCAATGAATTCCTTAAAAATTAAACAAAAAAC
>NW_007759010.1:0-1733 GCF_000696425.1 Galeopterus variegatus | reverse complement strand
AATGCTGATATTTCAAGATGGGGGGACTAGAAGAATAATTTTGCCACTAAGAGGATTAGGAAAGTCTGGAGGAAGTTTGGATGTTATAAAGGACTTTTTAAAAATATGCAGAATTATTATACTAGTATTGATATTTAACAGTCAATTGAAAGCTGTGTGTTCTAATAATTTCCCGCTAAGAAAGTAAGTCTTGGGCTACCACTCACAGGTATACTGAGTGCTTTGCCTCTAATCCACATGAAGAAATTCAGGGAAAAGCAATCAGTTACTTTAGGTACTCTGTTCTATTTCTTCACAAAATTTAAAATCAAAACTCATTTAATATTAAATATAACTATATTGTAAACATTTAAAATTTGTGAAAACAAACAAGGTTAAAAGACAAAAAGAATTCTTTCCTAAAAACGAAAGTTCAACATCACATGGCTGTGTGTAGTAATTAGGAAATATACCAGGCTACGCATAAGATGCAAAGACATATTTTTTTTCAGTCAAATATATACATATTTACATAGTTCTCTTCAGACAACAAGCATTTACTGATCCCTTATAAGACATGAGGCTATTTTTATTGCGGTCTTAAAATAGCTTCTGCACTAAGAATTAGAAATAGATTCAAATATAATAAACTTATCCCAGTGATTATATGGTGAAGGTAGGAACTGCCAAAACAAAACCCAGATATAATACTCAAAACTCACTTTAGCTAACAGTCCTGATAGCCTAACACAGATGGACTACAGAATGCTTGAAAGGAGTGTATCCAATTCTGACTTTACCTGAAAGGGGGTATCTGTAGAGCTGGGTCATCCACAGTTACTTTCACATTATGACCAGGAAAGCTGGCTTTTAAATGCTCAATGGAGAGAAATGTATCATTGAAATCAAGGGTGGCAATCTGATTGGGCATTTTTGAATAATGTGCACTACTTGGGTCCCCATAACCTAAAATGATGTCATGCAGCCAGTCAGGTACCACACAATCGGTATTCATCAGGTTCCGAATAGTCTCCAGCACAGCCTGTCGTAAAAGAACAGAAAAGAATTGTGTTAATAAGACATCTCAAACACTTGCACCTCACTGGAATGCAGATCTGGCTGCAGTAATCCAGAATTCCCGAGTGTTTCAGGGCAAGAAGCTATTTTCTGCTGACAGGTGCTTGGCTAGACTGAATCAACAGCTATATTTTCAACTGATACCATGCACTGAGTTAAACAAAAGACCAAACTTAGCAAGAACAGTTTATCCATTAAGAGTTCATTTAGACCGAATGACATAAATGAGTTTAGCACTTGACTCCTGTTGAGTAGGATGAAAATCAGACTCAGGTTGACACAACACAGGAAAACATTACCGAATGAACCCTTAAATAAAATGCTTCCTCTTAGAAACTCCTGCAGTTTTTCCTCTTTATCTTCCATAGTTCTTCAATGCTAAGACCACATACAACCAGAAACACATGAGTGTATGCCTCAATTGTGAAACATATTGAAGTAATGCCCTCTTTCCGAGAGCAGGACCGATGTCACTTAAGATAGCCCTTCCACTGTAAAAGTTAGGTGGTTAAGTGGGGATGGGATGGGAGGAGCTCCACTAACTGCAAAATTAGCTTATGTACTGTTAGCTTGCTTGCATTGGTTACTAACTCCCAGTGTGGGGGGTCTGGACAGAGTTGCAGCGCTTGTAGCTTTAAAAACCTGTAGCTTTAAAAACCTAGAACACGGGGCCGGCC
>NW_007759009.1:0-6628 GCF_000696425.1 Galeopterus variegatus | reverse complement strand
ACAAGCGGCGCCATTATGGGCCCATAAGGGCGTATTAATGTGGCAGCCTAAGACGGCGCAGGGAGGAAGTAGGTGAGAGTGTCTGCGGGAACCTTGCCTTAGCCCTTATTGGCCAAATACGTGCTTCCGCGCTCGTGAACACTGCGTGATTGCAATAGCTAGGCATTGAGATAGGATGCATGCTCTCGTAAACTTTAAGCTGATTGGAGGATGTAAAAACCTCCCTTCCCCATTTGCCTTTAAAAGCAAGTGCTTGTGTGATAATAAACGGAACTGCTTGACAGAACCCCCGCCGCGTCTGAGTGTCCTTTAACCGGGCTGGTTGGGGCCAGTGGCTGTGCTCACCTCTCTTCACGGCTCTCTTCTCCCGTCTCCTAACAGGGACTGGAGGGAAAGAGGAATCCGGGCCATTTGCTCGCCCACCAAAAGGAACGAGACTAGGGCTGTTTGGGTCTGCCGGCGGCAGACCCCACAAGGCACACAGTAGCCAATTCATCTTGAGCAGGTTACTTAACCTCCTCTGTACCCTAGATGTACCCGAGTTTGCTCAACAATATGATGGTAATAATATAAATACCTACCTTTAGAGAGTTGTTATGATGAATAAATTTTAATACACGTGAAGCACTTACAATAGTTCCTAGCATATAGTAAGACTCTCCCAAAACTTACCACTATAATCACTAAGTCTTCAAGTAAATAGTTAACTCATATTCAATATACTTCATATAACAGGCTAACAAAATGTATAATACATTTGAGAAAAAGGACAACTGAAATTAATAAAGCTTTAGAATCACATTAAACTTTCATTACCTAGGAAGTTCACTTATCCAACACCTATTCTATGATAATGTACAATTTCTTAACATTATTTTAAATGCACCTTGATAGATTATCTTTTAGTACAAATGGTTGTTTGCAAAGAAAAGAGTAAATACTTTACCGGATACATAATATAAAAATACCTGTGACCTTTCTATTACCAAATCACAAATCACTAACTTTTGCAGGCAGAAGCCAAAAAACAAACAAACTAAAAACCCTGTATAACTGGCATAAATGGTTTACTTTAAGTTGGTTTCTGGATTCTGAAAAGACAGAAGTACTGAGCTCACATTCCTAACCTTCTTCTTGTTCTACTCCTAGGAGTACAATGACTACTAAAAAGCATGCTGGATGAGCTTAGAGGATGTTGTCAGAGTCATCAAGATTGCCTGAGTTTGGGCCGGCCCGGTGGCGCACTGTAGAAGTGTGCCGCTTGGGAGTGTGGCGGCGCTCCCGCCAAGGGTTCGGATCCCATGTGGAGACCGGTTCCCGCTCACTGGCTGAGCGTGGTGCGGGCGCAACACCGAGGGTTGCAATCCGTTGCTGGTCCCCAGTACGGGCGCGACACCGAGGGTTGCGATCCCGTTACCGGTCAGTAAAAAAGACAAAAAGGAAAAAAAAAAAAAGATTGCCTGAGTTTTTTGGGAAAGAATAGGTGCTGAGGAAACAGGCAGAGGGAAAGTTTGCTTTGCCACTCCTTGAGACACTGGGCCAAGATCTGGGATTTCAGAGTTCCCTAAATAAGCTTAAAAAGCAGAATCCCGTGGTTTCCCTTAGAAAAGGGTTGAACATGTCTGCTCCTGGAAGTGGACACTCGCAGGGCTTTCCACATAACCTTGCTCACTTCTGCAAGATTAGAGTAGAGCCTGCACTGGTGAAACAAATTGCTCCTACAGCTCAGAAGCCGTAAGCTTAAGGCCCTTCCACTCAGAGACAACACCTGAGAGGAAACACCCTAATTCTCAACAGAAGACAACAGTATGTAAGCTTGTCTGCCTCTCCAAACTGCGATTTTATCCAACATCTGCTGGTCTGCACTGCCAGAGACCCACACAAAAGCCTGACCTCTACAGGTGGCTAACAGAACACAGCAAAGAAAAAAACACTTATTAAGGGAGCTCATTAATTTTATGGTGTAAGACTAAACTAAACAGGTAAAATAAAATATGTGGCTCCTACTGATAAGCCACATGGGTGAGACAGAAGAATGTAAGTAAATTAAGGAAAAAGATACTAAGAACTTTCAGGAGTCGCAATTAGAACATAAACAGGACTTTCCAGAGCTAAAAATTTCCTAGTAGAAAAATTCAAAAGATGAACAGATAAAGAATAATCCCTTGTGAGACCTGAACTTTTTGTTCCAGAAGATCAAATGGAAAGAACTTTATGATAAAGACATACAGAGATAAGATAATTATTGAAATGAAAAGAGACTTGTAGGACAAATCCAGGAGGTTTGCAAATAATGAGTCACAGGAAAACAAAAAACAACAACAAAAACAGAACAAGTATTAATTTAGGAAATAACAGAAGAAACCTTCCCTAATTCCCTCCTTCCTCCTGATGTTACCTCCTTGTACTTTCCGTCCACAGACCACAGACCCCCACCCCTATTTTTGGCTATAAAACCCTACTGAAACTAAAGACAAAGAGAAAATCTTAAAAGCAGTTTTAAAAAGTTACATTACTTCCAAAAGGCTGACAGTGTGTTTACTGACTTCTGAACAGAAACAACAAAAGACAAAAGGCAGAAAACAGTGGAATCATAACTTTAACTTAGATAATTAACTGCCAACCCAGAATTCTATACCTCCTGAAAATACCCTTCAAAAATGAGTGCAAATTACAGATACTTTTAGAAAAACAAAATAGAATTATATTATATGGTTCAAGTACATTCTTTCTTGTAACTTCATACTTATCACTTAAACTGCCTAGCAAATGGTAAGGACCCCACAGACTAATAAATAGCAGGTCACCAATGTTGAAAATCACTGCAAACCTCAATACTTACACCTAGCAAAAAGACCAAAAATGAAGGCAAAATAAAGACATTCTTAAAGAAAATAGAAATAATACTACATGGCTCAAAATAATTTTTTCCTCAAATTACATCCTCATTGGTTATCACTGGAATATGTAGGGAATCCATGAATGTTGAATAAGTGAGAGAAGGAATGTATCTTAATTTTTCTCAAATCCACAAAACTTGTGATAAGCAAATAACTTAATACTAATACTTCAGATTTAATCCAGTTTATAATTTTCCTTTATGTAATGTACATCAATAGGTAATTAGTAATAGTATTGATCTTGGGATGTTATCTTTTGTTGTCTACTCATAAACTCTTGTTTAAAATACATCTATGTTTCTCCATCATAACTCACTTTAACTCAGTCCTACACTTTAACTGCACCTTCAAGTTAACTGTTTTGTAAGGCCAGAGAGCAAATGCTAAGGAAAAATCAATTCTGATTTTATTTCAAATTAAAGTACATCCTTCTGCACATAACTATATTGTGATCTCCCCACAATCTATCCCTTTTCACTAATATACATGTGTGTGTACTTATGTATAGTATGTATATATAAAATTGGGAATTTTCCCAAATTGAAGATAACCCACACATTCAAGAAGCCTAAAGAACAATGTTCATATAGGGGTCTTCAAAAAGTTCATGGAAAGGTTCATATTACCTTTTAATTTTATTTTTCAAAGAACTTTTTTTCCCCCCTTTTTGTCTCTTTTTTACTGACCGGTAACGGGATCCGGTCTCCACATGGGATCCGAACCCTCGGCGGGAGCGCCGCCGCGCTCCCAAGCGGTGCACTCTCCAGTGTGCCACCGGGCCGGCCCTTTCCAAGAACTTTTTGAAGTACCCTCATATATGTACTAAATACATATATGAGTGTGGGAGTATTATATATAAAGTTATTAATAATCTAAACTTTCAGACACTTTGGTTTTGGAATAGTCTTCATTTCACAATGAAACTGTGGAGAATACTAACGTTTATAAAACAAATGTATTTCACAGGGCCTAGCTTCCAAAGCCCTGTAGTTTCAGGTATAATCTAACGTTTTAGAATTACATATATAAATGTTAAGCTTGCAAAAGACAGGAAACTTTTCCCAGGCTAAAGTGTCTGTTGTAGATAAAGAACTGTAACACAGCAAAATTGCTGGCTTAAAGGGCAGATGACCTTGGTGCAGGTCAACCTACTGATTGATATGTTAAGAAAGTTACTTGACTGTTATGTAAAAATACTAAGGAAATTGCTGTAGAAAAACAAAGTGTTTGCTAAGAACAAGCTTTTGTTGGTGGATCGACCTAACCTTTTACAAACTGCATTATGGAATGTCACTTTGTTTATTTCACTGATGTTACTAGTTTCCATTTGTTAAAACTATACTTAGCCATAATTCTGCCCATATCCCTGTGTTCTTTGTAATGATTAAATCAACTGAATTTTCTTGTGAAACTTTCCTGTCTTTACAATTAAAGGAAGAAGCTAACTTTGAATCAGGGCTGTCACATTCAGCTTTCTCTTCCTAATGGGGAAATTACTGAAGTGCAGTCCTTCTGGGCCTCTCAATGCATACACAGTGCTTTGAGTAATCACGTAATTCTTTTTTATGTCTCCGTTACACAGGGGGAAATGTAACATGAAACTGCATGGGTAGTTAGAATTTTATTTCTAAAATTGACAATCATTGGGCCGGCCTGGTGGTGCACTGCTACAGTGTGCTGCTTGGGAGTGTGGCGGCGCTCCCGCCCAGGGTTTGGATCCCACATACAGACCGGTTCCCGCTCACTGGCTGAGCGAGGTGCGGGCGCAGCACCGAGGTTTGCGATCCCGTTGCTGGTCCAGGTCCGGTACGGGCGCGACACTGAGGGTTGCGATCCGTTGCCGGACACGAAAAAAAAAAAAAAAAAGATAAAATTGACAATCACAACTTTTTTCTGCTACCGCACATAGGAATTCAAATTTTTATTTCAAAATAAGCCTACTGATGGTCCAAAAGAGACAAGAAGGAAAAATAAAGTGCAACCAAAAAACTACCTTGCTGGAATTTTAACAAAACCACTACAGTCATGCATGGCTTAATGATGGGGATAGTTCTAAGACATGCATCACTCAACAACAGGGATAGTTTTAAGACGTGCATAGTTAGGGGATTACATTAGATGATCTCCTCACGTGAACATCATAGAGTGTACTTACACAAACCTAGATGGTACAGCCTACTACACTCCTTGGGTAAATGGTTACAGCCATTACAGTCTTATGGAACCACAGCCGTAAACACAGTTGGTTGTTGACTGAAATGTCACTATCCAGTGTAAGACTGTACAAGGAAAAGCACTGCCGAACTGTTTTAAAACAAACACCACCATTGTTTGCCTGTAACTGCACATAATATAGAGAGCATTTTCCTCTTAGGGCCCTGTCACCTATTTACAACAGACACATTAAAACTCCACAAGTTTGTAGGGTGACATCAGGGAAGATAGTGGAATAGGAAGCTCCAGAAATCTATCCACCCATCAAAACAACAATTGAATTGGCAGAAACTGTCTGAAGGAAACATTTTGGAACTCTGGATGTAGTAGAACACTTATAGTGTCCAGGACAGAGTGTGGTGAGAGGGTTGGTAAATTTCTCTCAATTTCAGCTTTCCCATGGTAAAAGCTACCACCCCCATTTGCCAACTCTGTGACAGGCAGCTGCGGGACCCATAAGGGTGGGCAATAAGGACACTGTCCTTCAAAAACTGGGGTTGTAAGTTCTGATTGAGCTTATGATCGCTGTGGGGCTGGCATCCCCAGGGGCTGAAGTGGCGTCTGGGCCAAGAACAGATTTTCACAGACAGGACCTATTTATTTTTTCCCCTCCTAGGAGGGAGACATTAAGGATATCTTGAATAATTGGCTGAAAATAGAGAACACACAAGAAGAAATACACACTTTGCAAAAAATAGTTTGGAAAAGTCACAAAAGAACAACTTTAGCAATCAAGAAGCAAAACCCAGCAATCTCTGAGGGCTGGGAAAATTTGATTTCCAGAGTTACCACAACATAAAACTCAGAAAGTCCAATTTTCAACTAAAAATGACAAAACATACAAAGTAACAAAAATGTATGGCCCATTCACAGGCAATAAAAAATACAACAGAAACCATCACAGGCAATAAAAAATACAACAGAAAAATACAAAGGAAGCCCAGACACTGAAATTATTAATCAAAGTCATTAAATCAACAGTCTTAAATACGTTCAATGAGCTAAAGAAAACTATGGACAACAAACTAATGAAAAATCAGGAAAACAATGTCTAAAGAAATGAGAATACCAATATAAGAGAAAAAAATTAGAAAAAGGAACTGAACAAATTCTGGAGATGATAAGTACAGTAACTAAAATGAAAAATTCACTAGAGAGATTCAATAGCAAAATTGACCAGCCAAAAAAAAGGATAAATAAACCTGAAGATAAGACATTTGAAATTATGCAGAGGAGCAAAAAGAATAAAGAAAAATGAACAGAGTCCGAGGGACACTATCAAGCATGCAAAATGCATATTATAGAAGTACCAATAGGAGAATAAAGGGCAGAAAAGATTATTTGAAGAAATAATTGTTGAGTATGTCCCAAACTTGATGAATGCCATGAATATACAAATCCAAGAAGCTCAACAAACTCCAAGAAGAATAAACTCAAAGTGATCCACACTGAGACACATTAGAGTCAAACTGTTGAAAACAAAAGACAGAGAATGTTAAATCTTCCTCTCCCCC
>NW_007759008.1:6004-6628 GCF_000696425.1 Galeopterus variegatus | reverse complement strand
TTAACTTGTTCCAGCTCAGAAGTCCAAATTCCAAAGTCTCATCCATGAAATCAAATTATCTACTTCCAAGACACAATGATGGGAAAAACATGGGGTACACTTTCCCATTCTAAAAGGGACAACAAAAAAGAGGAAAGGAGTAACTGGCCCATAGCATGTCCAAAACCCAGCAGAGCAGACATTAAGTCTTAAAGCTAAAGAATAATCTTTCTTGACTCCATGTGTGGCATCCTCTGTACACTGGTGTGGGGGTTGAGCCTCCAAATCCTTGGGCACAGCCCATACTTCAGCTCTCCCAGAATGGCTTTGGATGCTGGTAGCTCTGCAGATCTGGGATCTTGATAGAGGTCCCACTCCTACAGCTCCACTAGGCATTGCCCTGTTAGGAGTTCTCTGCTGCAACTCTGGCCCTACATTTCTTCATGGCATTGCTGTAGGGGAGGCTCCCTGCAGTAACTCCACCCCTGTGACAAATCTTTTCCTGAGCCCCCAGGCTTTTCCATACATCCTTTGATCTGGGTGGAGACTGCCATACCTCCATAGCTCTTGCATTTTGCAGGCCAACAGACTTTACATGACATGGATTCCACCGAGGCTTCCAGTTTGTATCTTCCAAAGCAGTGG
>NW_007759008.1:0-397 GCF_000696425.1 Galeopterus variegatus | reverse complement strand
CACATGCACACATTCTCAGGAATGAAACTGTCAATCAAGTAGGAGGGAGATGCTGTCAAGCGCAGAGAGGTCCCCTCATTGGGAAGGAACACAGACTATGCGATCCCAGCCATCAGATAATTGGCTGGATGACCACTGACCAGATTGCACCTCAGTATCCTACTCTTTAAATGCAGGTATTAACATAACATATGGATTGTGGTATGCCCACATAAAATAATACTTATGAAAAGAATCGTGAAAAAAAAACAAAAAAAAAAAGCACCTTGTGAAAGCTGGCACACTGGAAATTTTCATTCAAATTGTTTCCTGATACCTAAAGTTACTTACAGAAACTTGCCCATTTAACAACTGCATTCCTACAATTGAAAAACAATTAGGTTTTTGTTATTGTTGC
>NW_007759007.1:6423-6628 GCF_000696425.1 Galeopterus variegatus | reverse complement strand
TGGACTACAGCATTAGGATGTGCTTTCAGCATAATATGAAATGAAGGCTAAAGCATTTTTTTGTTAAACAATAGGCCAAAAGAGACATTTATAAGAGCTGCAAAAGCTTCTTTCTGAAGTCCTACCATTTTATTTTTTTATTTTTTTTTTTTGAATATCCCCTATTTGGCCCTGACAAGTATATTAAGAAACATAGTTTAGATGG
>NW_007759007.1:0-745 GCF_000696425.1 Galeopterus variegatus | reverse complement strand
AAAAAAAAGTAACGTTATATTATTATTGCACACAGATAACTGGATTTCCTTTCCAAAGAACAGGAAAGAAAAAGAATAGGAAAATCTGGGTGCACTGAGATGATAGGGATTACATATAAATAAATCTTTAATCTTTTCTCAGTTCCAAGAGGCGAAAAAATGACAACAATTGAGATGTTTGCATTCATTACCAAGAAACTTGAATTTTGGCTCCCCGTGGGGATCGAATGGAATATGTAGACATAGTACTTTATTTCTTGGTAGCTTTTATCGATATTTTGATCATTTTATTCATATTACAGCTTCCATTTTGAAATTGACTGAAAAGGTGAAGAAACACTTGCTCAGCAAAAAAGTCTTAAGACGTGTTAAAACATTTACTCCCTGGAAGCTTTTGTGACAATAAATACTTCCAAGATAGAAAAAACTATTGGAGTGAATAAACCTTATCATTTATCTGTCCATTGCTGTTAAAAACACTAAAGGCAAGCCATGTGTGTGTTGCATAGAAGTCTATTGGAAAGCTGCAATATAAGAATACAAAGAAAGATGAGACAGAAAAAAATGGCACTGGCGATAGAGTAATACAATTCATTTATAGCCAGATATATTAAATTTGTTGAAGATTGGCAACAGATTTACCCCTGGGAAGGAGAAGGAGAGAATGAAATGGATTTTATTTTAAAGAACTCCTGAAACCTACAAGGATGTTGCCTAATGAGGTGATGTAATATCAAATATCACT
>NW_007759006.1:4681-6628 GCF_000696425.1 Galeopterus variegatus | reverse complement strand
CCCCAATTTTCAGGAGCCTGTGAGCCTCCATGGTTTGCACCATTGCACTAAATGTTCTTCTGAAACTTAGGTGGATGCAACTTTATATTCTACTTTCTGATACCATCTTCCATTTGCATAGAACTTTACAGATAAAGCATTTTAAAATGCATTATCTCATTTAAACTCACAACAACCCTGTGGGCTACAAAGAACACTGAGCACTAAAACTCAGTCCTCCTGTTTTCCTGGCTCCTCTTTTCATATCAGCATGCCCCCTCACATTTCTATATTCGAGATAGAAGATTGTGTGGCACCAGCCATACCCTGGTGCCTCTATTCCTTAGCTATGTAGTTTAGGGCAAGTGACTGAACTTCCCTGTAAAATAGACATACTAATCTAGGTTGCTGAGATGATCAAAGGAGATAGCATGGGTAGGGCACCTGGGCCACATTCATTTCCATGCCACGGCTCACCAGGTGCTCTCACAAATACATTTGACCGGCAGCTTTGTGGTATGCCTCTTCCACTACCTTCTGAAAAGCCTTCTCCAAACCCTGCCCCCCAATGCAGTGTCACCTCCTCTGAGAAATTTGCCATGACTCCTTCAGCCAATTTATATACATAATGGGGGCACTTCAAAAAGTTGGTGGAAAAAATAGAATTAAAAGATAAGATGAATATTCCCATAAACTTTTTGAAGACCCCTCGTATAATACGTGTATGCACATAATTCTTTAAGAGACTTCATCCCTCATTTTTGTTCCATGAGAGCGGATCAAGACCTGGAAAGTCTTCTCTTTTCTTCAATAGCTTTGAAATCAAAGGTAAAGAAGTGTGAACGTTAAACTGGGGTAGAGGAGAATGGGAGGAAGCGAGGAAGGAAATCCTGAGCATGGCAACAGGGGGAGGGAATGGCTACCTATACTATCTCATTTAATGCTCAGAACACCCTGGTATGACTTTCACTCTACAGATGGGGACAGTTAAGTGCCACATCCAAGCCTGCAGAGCCAGGTTAGATCCTCTCTCTGCCAAATTCTAAAGTCTGTGCTTTTCCTGCAAAACCAGGCAATGTCCCCCTTGCCAGGTGTTGTGGGGTAGTGTTTAGGCACAAGCATGCTGAGCCACACTACCTGTGCTAAGTGCTGGTCCTGCCACTTACTAGCTGTGTGACCTTCGATGAGATGTCTAATTCTAGGCCTCTGTCTCATCATTAATAAAATGGGAGAGATAAAGAGAATGATCACTTTACACAGATGTCATGGACACTAAAATGTCCATGCATCTCTAGAAAGCAAAGCACTTAGAAAAGTTCCTGGTGCAGAGTTAGCCCTCTGTGAGCACTAGCAATGATCATTCTGTCCGAATCCTCCCCCCACACCCTGGTAGAATCCAGCAGGTCTAGGAGGAGACCAATTCCTCATTACTCCAGACCCAACATCTCCTTTTTCCTCTTTTCCCAAGCTCATGACCCCACTGGGATCCCAGCTGCTCATGTCAGGACAGCATAGGTTCCTGTCCTTTTTGCAGGTGATTTCCAACTAGGGAACTAGGGCACGGATGGAGTTTTGACAACGGGAAATATCTCTGGTAGAGAGCATACCAATGAAAGCAAAACCCCGCACTATGCTCCTTTTGACTAAGTTCTTCTCTTGGGTTTCCACACTTGGGTTCTGACCTCACACAGCAGCAGTGTCTGTTTCTTTTTTTTTCCTTTTTTGGTCTTTTTTTCGTGTCCAGCAACGGATCACAACCCTCAGTGTCGCGCCCGTACCGGACTGGGACCGGCAACGGGATCGCAACCCTCAGTGTTGCTCCCACACCTCGCTCAGCCAGTGAGCGGGAACCGGGGCAGTGTCAGTTTCTGCTTCATTTTCATAGCTCCCAAAGTTTCCAGTGCAGCTAGAGAACTGCTTCGGATCACACAGCCACTAAGTAGTGGAACTGGGATTTGAACGTAGACC
>NW_007759006.1:3035-3450 GCF_000696425.1 Galeopterus variegatus | reverse complement strand
TTCCAGTTCTGGCTCTACTACTTATTATCTATGGGACCTCGGTCCAGGCAAGCAACCCTAGAAAGCTTCTGTTTTCTCATATGTAAAATGGGGATATTGATAGGAACTACCCTAGAAGTTATCATGAAGATTCAATGCGGGCAGTGTTTCCCAACTTTTTCAAGTCATGGCACCCAGAGAAAATACATAATATTCATATTATGTATTGGCATAATACACAATACAAATTGTAGTGGCATAAATGGATGCATCTACTCAAAGCCAGAAATGAGGAGATCAAAGCTGAGGTATGACTGTCACCTGTAGCTCTGGTATGCCACGTTAGGAAGTTCTGGGTTGATATATGTAAATGCACTGAGATTCTGCATGGGCCAGCATGAGCCCTCCATAAAGATTTGCTATAAATATAGAGGAA
>NW_007759006.1:0-439 GCF_000696425.1 Galeopterus variegatus | reverse complement strand
GTGCATACAGTGAACACATGCCCAGCCTCTAGCCACTGCGGCAGAGGGAGAGAGGTCTCTTCCCCCTAACATGTCATAGGGAGAAAAGGTAGTTGAACCAGGTGCTTGCAAAACAAAACATAAAAACATCCTTACTGTATATATACAAACTCTCTCTCTTTCTGTGTATATCAAAACTCTTAAGGGTATACAAAAAAGGCAATTATGGCCAGGATATTTGGTGGGTGGGATGAAGTTCAGGGTTTTTCTCTCACACTTCCTTAGGGAGTAGTAAATTAGGCATAATTTATCTAATTGCTCACACTTCTAATCTCAGTGGAAATGAAACTACTTAAACTGCAGAGGTGATAAAGCTTTGAAAGCTGTAGACAGGTGTGGCTCCTGGCTCCAGAAGGCTCCCTCCTCCAGCGTTCCTGCCCCGCCCTCCCCCCTGCCCCCC
>NW_007759005.1:6069-6628 GCF_000696425.1 Galeopterus variegatus | reverse complement strand
TTGTTTCTTTTGCTGTGCAGAAGATTTTTAGTTTTTTATAATCCCATTTGTTTATTTATTTTTTTCTTTTGTTGCCTGTGCTTTGGGGGTCTTACTCATAAAGTCTTTGCCCAGTCCTACATCCTGAGGTGTTTCCCCTATGTTTCCTTTTAGGAGTTTTATAGTTTCAAGTATTATATTTAAGTTTTTAATTCATTTTGAGTTGATTTTGGTATATGGTGAGAGGTATGGATCTAATTTCATAGTTCTGCATATGGATGTCCAGTTTTTCCACCACCATTTACTGAAGAGGCAGTCTTTTCCCCAATGCAGGTTCTTGTCACCTTTGTCAAAAATAAGTTGACTATTAGTTTGTGGGTTCATTTATAGGTTCTCTACTTTGTTTTATTGGTCTGAGTATCTGTTTTTATAACACTATCATGCTGTTTTGGTTATTATAGCTTTGTAGTACAATTTGAAGTCAGGGAGTGTTATGCCTCCTACCTTATTTTATTATTGTTGTTCAGGATTGCTTTGGCTATTCAGGGTCTTCTGTTGTTCCATATGAATGTGTAGGATT
>NW_007759005.1:0-401 GCF_000696425.1 Galeopterus variegatus | reverse complement strand
ATAGACTAGAATGATGTAGCCATAAGCAAAGGAATGCCACAGTAGAAATGGGATTAGCTAGTAAATATCGATGGAGGATCCTCTGGCTAATGGTATAAACCTCCATGACATGCACAGGAGACTCAAGACTTGAGAATGTCAGACCAGCAGAAACACTGACAGACTGGACCAAGAGGAACAGGAAAAGGACAAAATGAAGGAAGACTGGTCAGACCTCCAAAATCCCACAAGTGGGAAAGAGCTAATAAAACTTCTCATCTGAAAACATATACTACTCTTCAAGAAAAAAGAATACCTTGAAGGTAGAGCTATGGGCCCAGAGGCAGATGCCCAAGATGTTGGTATGAAGAGCAAAGCCATCCACCGAGAGAGTGGCACCTAAAGACACAGAGAATTATTCC
>NW_007759004.1:6083-6628 GCF_000696425.1 Galeopterus variegatus | reverse complement strand
TGAACATAGTGTACATCTCCATTTATTTAGGTCTTCTTTAATTTCTATTAGCAATGTTTTCCATCTTTCAGTGTAGAGGTATTACATACATTGCACTAGATTTATTCCTAGGTATTTAATATTTTGATGCTATTTTAAATAGCAGAATGGTTTTTCTTAGATTTTATTTTGCAATAAATAAAATTGCTAATGTATGCAAATGCAATTGATTTTTGTTATTCTATATCCTGTGACATTGTTAAATTTATTTATTCTAGAAGGTTTTTTGTATATTCCATAGGGTTTTCTACATGTGCCATAATACCATTTGTGAATAATGACATTTTTACTTTGCTTCCAATCTTTATTCTTTTTTTCTGTTTATTGCCTTATTGAACTGTCTAGAAGCTCTAACACAATGTTAAATAAAAGTGGTGAGACAGCCTTGTTCCCAATCTCGGGATAAAATTTTGTTACTTCAAAATTAAGTAGGATAATCATTGTAATTCTTCACAGATTCTCTTTATAACCTTGAGAAAATTCTCTCCCGTTCCACATTTGCCAAA
>NW_007759004.1:0-356 GCF_000696425.1 Galeopterus variegatus | reverse complement strand
GTTTGCTCTTTCTGGTGGCCTGCCCCATTCACTTTGGACTCGCCCAGCCCCACAAACACAATTCCTGCACCAAACCAGTTAACAGATATTTCCTACTGGCTCTGTTTCTGTCGTGGAACCTTGACTGGCAAAGATGTTGTTACCAGGAGTGTGGAGAAAAGCAGAATGACCGAAAGCTGAGAGCCTCGACAAAGCAGGGGGAGGGCACCGGCTCTGTCTCTCACCTGAGAAACACACCTGGGCACCTTGGAGCAGAAGGGCATGAGGCTCTCTAGCAGCACGACAGTTTTAGAACAATATTTAAACATTTCTATTATTGAAGGTGTGTGGTCAACAGCGTGGGGGTGAGATGGACC
>NW_007759003.1:5897-6629 GCF_000696425.1 Galeopterus variegatus | reverse complement strand
GCTGACCTCTAAAAAAGTTTCCTCCCTGCTTTTTGGACTATTGAGTTAAGCTTGCTGATACAAAAATATTAGTACCCCAAAACCGCCCTGCAGAGAAAAATCTAAATAAAAGGCATTGTCTCATGCTCTACTGGGCTCCAGCTGCAACATGCTGACAGCCCGCAGAGAGAGAACATGCATACTGATGCATTGAGGTCTCTGTGTGTGTTTATTATTTTCGCCGACTTCCTCATCCCTCTTTCAAGTTCCCACAAACTCCACTGGAGCTGGTCTCCGGCAATGTGCAGAAGAACCCTTTATCATAGGCATGTGTGTGAGGGCCCTCCCTTCTTGACCTCTTGGCTTTATTTCTTTGTTATGTTTTGACACATGTGACCGTATCATGATTCTGACAGCTTACACGTTTTTCCCTTTGATTAACATTTCTCCAAAAATATTGCTGATCAATCATCTTGTAGTTAGGTTGATATTGTCCTTCAGTGCCAGAATGATCCTGTCCCAGTTGAAGGACCTGTCCCACACTGGACTATGCCAGCAATTTTAAGTCAATGTCAAACCTGTTAAGCCATAAATAAATGCTTTTTCATTTAATCAAGGCCACCAAATTTGTTTGTCTCATAGAAAAGGGTGTTTAGTTGTTTTTGTTACTTTTTTTATTACTTTTTTTGTTTTTATTGTTTTTACTCATTGCAAAATAACTGGTGGTTTATTTCTGTTAATAGTAAAAAAAAA
>NW_007759003.1:0-219 GCF_000696425.1 Galeopterus variegatus | reverse complement strand
CTATATGCAGTTGTTTGAGAAACCTCCATGCTATTTTTCATAGTGATTGCACTAATTTACAGTCATCAGCAGCATAGAGTGTCCCTTTCTCTCCACTCCCTCTCCAGCATTTTTTATTCACCATCTTTTTATTACAGTAAGTGTAACTGGTTTGAGGAGGTATCTCAATGTGGTTTTAATTTACATTTCCCTGATGACTAGAGATGTTGAGCATTTTTT
>NW_007759002.1:5649-6629 GCF_000696425.1 Galeopterus variegatus | reverse complement strand
ATAGTTTATTTATCCATTCACTTACTAAAAGACCTCTTGGTTGCTTACAAATTTGTCAATTCTGAATAAAACTACTATAATCATCTGTGTGTAGGTTTTTGTGCCGACATAAGTTTTCAACTCCTTTGGTTAAATACCAAAAAGCATGACTGCTGGGACATATGATAAGACTATGTCTAGTCTTGTAAGAAGCCAAACTGTCTTTTAAAGCAGCTGTACCATTTTGCATTCTCACCAGCAGTGAATAACAGTACCTGTTTCTTCATATTCTTGCCAGCATCTGGTGTTTTCAGAGTTCTGGATTCTGGCCCATTTTAACAGGTGCATAGTGGTAACTCATTGTTTTAATTTGCATTTCCCTGATGACATGATATGGAGAATCTTTCATCTGCTTATTTGTAATCTGTATATCTTCTTTTCTGGTGAGGTGTCTGATAAAGTCTTTGGCCCATTTTTAATCAGTTATTTGTTTTCTTATTATTGAGTTTTAAGAATTCTTCGTATCTTTTGGATAACAATTCTTTATCAGATATGTATTTTGCAAGTATTTTCTCTGAGTGTGTGGCTTGTCTTTATTCTCTGGAAAGTGTCTTTTACAAAGCACAAAATTTTAATGAAGTCCGCTTGATCAATTCTTTCTTTCATGAATTGTGACTTTTGTTATCATATCTAAAAAGTCATTGCCGTACCCAAGGTCATCTAGATGTTCTCTTATCTTCCATGAATTTCATAGTTTTGTGTTTACATTTAGGTCTGTGATCCATTGTGAGTTAATTTTTATGGATAGTGTAACAACTGTGTCTAGATTTACTTTTTTTGCATATGAATGTCCAGTATTTTTTGAAAACACTGCCTTTTCCCCATTGAATTTTCTTTGCTCCTTTATAAAAGGTTGACTCTGTGTGTGTGTGTGTGTGTGTGTGTGTGTGTGTGTGTGTGTGTGTGTGTGATTACCGTAGCTTTCTACTAATTATTGGAGT
>NW_007759002.1:0-281 GCF_000696425.1 Galeopterus variegatus | reverse complement strand
TCCCTACTTACCCAGTATTGTGTCACATTTACTGCATGTAATGTCAGGTCTATATTATTTTGATGCATGAATAATATTAATATATTTTAATAAAGAATATTTAATGATTTCCTCTGTCTCTCTTTTTTTTTTTTTTAATTTTTATTTTGTCAATATACAATGTATATGATTATTATGGCCCATCACCGACACCTCCCGCCCTTCTCCCTCTCTCCCACCGCCCCCAAGAATGTCCTTTCCGTTTGCTTGTTGTAACAACTTCAAAAAAAAAGTATGGTTGT
>NW_007759001.1:5542-6629 GCF_000696425.1 Galeopterus variegatus | reverse complement strand
CCACAATTAAATCTCAAGATTTAAAAATGCCTGGCCCTTGCCAATTATTTGAGATAAGACTAAAACAAAAACAGCAGTAGCACAGCAGCAACCACCAAGTGTAAGGCAGTGGTGGGTTTCGAGAACAAAGGGCTCCATTCGGTCAGAGAATGGATGACACCACAGGTAGCCCAGTTAAGAAATAGTTAACTTGAACCTGGCCAGAAGACTAAAGCTCTGAATGTTTGCTTTCAGAATGAGAAAAATGAACCTTCCGTCCTTAGAGCTTAATCAGTCTATTCCTATTTTTAATACATCCTACTTTATAGAATAGCTGGACCACATTTTTCAAGCTAAAGTAAAAATTAAAAGATTTATGATAATTCTGTGTGGATGGTTGTGGGTGTTTCATTATCAACTGGAGCATTTTCTCTTTCTTTGTTGCAGTGCTAACATTTCTCAGCTTCTTGCTACATACAGTCTTCTTCCCGAAACGACTCAAGTGGAAAAATAAAAGTCTTACCAGATAAGCAACAATTCCTCCTGTACTGGGGAATAGTTCACAGCCTCCCCATCTACTTATTACATGTACCTGCCTCAGTCGTTTAAACCCAGAATGTCAAAGTGTTCAGAGGAATCCTACCTTGCCCACATACTGATAATCAGATCCCGTGTATTCCTCCAGGAGAAAGAACTGATTCCACATCCAGCTTCTTTTTGAACGGTTCAGCTCATTTTTGCTGTTTCCGGAGAGCTGCTCCAGGGCCCTTCTCTTTGCCGGGAAACTACTAGTCCTCTTAGATAAGGGAGTAGAGAAAGTTGGGTAGGGCTGACCAACCCAAAAGAGCAGCAAGAAGTAGCAGTAAGTTCTCATTCTGATGGCACCGTTGCGTCCCTGGGAAGCGAGTCCCCTCTCCTCGAAGCACCTTTTTTCACCGCACTGTATCCAGCCTCATTCCTCCTTTCTTCCTTAATGTTCTTTGCTTGGCTCTCACAGGATATCTGGAAAGAATAATCACATATCAAACATTTTTAGAGATGCTTAAAATTCAGTGTTAGAGCAAATAGGCTAGAAAAAGAGGACAGAGATTTGAATAGCAAAAAAAAA
>NW_007759001.1:3662-4385 GCF_000696425.1 Galeopterus variegatus | reverse complement strand
TTGAACCACCAAACTATAGTCTAATGACAGTTTAGCAATGAACTTAAAAGGCTATTTAATAGATGATGTCTCTACTTTTTATTTTCTTCTTATTGGGATCTGGGTTTTTTAGGGGGTAATTTCTTTTTCCTATAGGCAACCATTTCTATGCTCTGCAATTTCATATGCAAAAGTGGTTGATCCAGAAAAATAGTCTGAATCTTTGCAGAAGTCTTATTTTAGAGGTATATAGAAAGTAAAGATGTTTAGGGAAGGTGGGGCAAGGCCCACATAGCATTGATAATTGCACACTTTGAAAATTTATTCACCTGGCAGCCAGTAGGCACATATACTGTACTTCCATTTTCACAAGACTACATGGTCTAGTCCAGGTTTTATTTAATGCATGCCATTTAGGAGGAGCCCGGGCCTCATTAATTCAGGTTGTACCAATTCAGAATATGTGATAGTTAATGCAGAAGCTGGGCTGAAGTTTTTCTTTGATTAGTAAAACCTTTCCCCTAGATTATTGAAAATTAATAGTTTAAAAGTACTTCATAGGCTATATAGAAGGAGAAGACAAACTACAATGCCTTCAAGTTCCCTAGAGTACTTGGAATCACCTTTTATTCACAAATAATTAATATGTTAATTAGAAAATTTCTCCATTGATTGAATTGCTTCTCCAGTGACTTATGTTTGTTAACAGTTTGAATGACTCAATTATAGTACCTGGTTTTGAGA
>NW_007759001.1:0-2287 GCF_000696425.1 Galeopterus variegatus | reverse complement strand
TTTTTTTTGTAAATGTTTATATTTGTGGATAATATGCCAATCTGTTTGCAAACAGATCTATTTCCAGATGAAGCTATTTCAACAGTATTACCATCGTTCTATATTCCACACAGTGCATTAATGAAGATAAAATCAACTGTGCTATGGTACATAAAATTGTGTTTGATATGTAGTTGAGACCCTCCAAAACATTTGTTGGTTTGAAATACATACTTGCTTGGGACAAAAACATCACTTGAATCACAGGATAAAGACAAAACTCTATTTCCACATAAGGGGGAATAGTCTAAGCTATTTTACTGTGAGAGGAAGTATCAGCATATGAGTTAGGATCAGAATCTTAGGTTAGAATCTTAGCCCTGCCCAACACTAGTGGACAAATAAGGGAGCAATTTGTGTTTCAATTTCTTTATCTATCCAATGGGATGATATTGATAGTACCTATCTTATTGGATGGCTGTGAGGATAAAATGAATGAATTCATGTGAGGTCTTAGCTATCAACATGAAGATGGCCAGAACTACTTAAACTGTCAAAGAACATCCTAGCAGAGGGTACAACTAGACCGTCCTAGAGCCGTATTTTGACTCTCATGTCTTTCTTGTTTTGCCTTTTACAACTAAGAAACTTAAATCAGTTGCTAATCTTCAAAAATCAGTAGATCTCCATTTCTGGATGAACTTGAAACCTCAGAAGTTCTGGTGACACATTTATTTCTGGGGTGGAAGGAGCTGCCTCCTGAAGCAGTGTGCATGCTTCCCGGCTTGTCATGGTCCCCATCGTTCCCTATTGGGCTCCCCTGCTGGGGCCTTGTGTTCAATTGCCATTTGCCACGTCACTTTCACTGTGGTTTTCTCAGATCAGCTTGCTTTATTCTTTTATATGTCTTGCCTGGCTCCTGGGGGCCTTTGGGCTTGTGGACGCTGTCTTTTCCCAAAAGATTTACTCATGTGAACAAAAGAGAAGAGAAAGCACTTTATACTTTTAATTAGCTATTCATGGTATGAATTTTAAACATACCTGTAGCAAACTACATGTTTAGGTTGCAGAAATATATGAAAGACTTGGTTGCATGTTACTNCTCCAGTGACTTATGTTTGTTAACAGTTTGAATGACTCAATTATAGTACCTGGTTTTGAGAAACTGATTCCATTACACTATTTATAGGCAAACAAATAAGTAAATATTAGACAAATTAGAAAGCTATATAATTATGTTTAAGTTTGAGAATTCCAACTTGGCATACATTTGTTCTGGTGTTCTTGATTAATTCTAATCAGTGCAATATTACTATAATGCTATCTAGGCTTACTAATTAAACCAAGCCCATTCATTATTTGGTATGGCGAGCCTTAACTTTGGCATTGAAAGCACAGTAATCACTAAGTAAAGCAGTGTTATTAATACACTTCAGCCATTTACCATAGTAAAAGAATGTTTTAAATCTATTATGAAATCATTTCTTCAGATAAATGGTGTTGCAGGTATATACTGTAGCATAGTGCTTTGTATGATGCTACTTACAGAAAACATTTCTATAAATTCTGTCTGCACTTGTCATCCGAACCCATAAGCATAGAATTCTTTTTAGCATTTATCATAAATCTCATATTAATTTTTGGTATACTTTCTCACATTATATCATTAACGAAGTAGAAAACAGCTGGTTATTTATGACTATCTAACATCTCTCCTGTCCTTACTGCATTCTAATTCTGAGCCCCAAATCTTTCCAGTCTCCCTGTCTTTGACTGCAGTGGGGACGAGCATGCTATTTACTCCATTAAAGCCTAAAAAATTAAAGAAATAGGATTGTATATTGGGATGAATTAAACAAAGTGAAGCCAAAGAGAAACATGTCTTCCTACAAGTAAATCTTTAAAAATGTACGTTATTTATTCTGAGAGGCAAGTTTTACAGCCAATTAAGTTTGCTAAAGATCAATTTTCTGATCACCCACGAACTTTTGTTTTGAATAGGTTGCCACCTGCTGTGAAAAAAATATGTTTAAAGAACACGGGTGATCTTCTAGAAATGGTGACATAAGGATAGAACCAATTTAAAATTTTTGGTAGGAATTTCACATGAAGTCTTCATTTCTAAACCTCCATTTCATTTTTCTATAAATGTCAAAGTCACTGTTGAGTAAAATTGGTTCCATTTCGTGTGTGTAATGAACTCCACTGAAATGTGTCAAACAGCTTTGGCAACTCTCACCATGTAGTGCTTCTCTAATGCCAATGAATCATTATGGCAACAGCCATCAAATGATGCCTGGTTTTTTTT
>NW_007759000.1:11700-12178 GCF_000696425.1 Galeopterus variegatus | reverse complement strand
TGTACTCTAGCCTTCAGATGGGAATTGAATTGATTCAATTCAATATTTACATAACAAATTAGTTGCCTTATCTTAAAAGTTTGTTTCCTTAAGTAGCTCAGAATAATCACCTATTATTTTACTCTTCAGAATCTTGTATTTACTTTTAGTTTGCTCATCAAATCTTCATAAGAAATAAGGATACTGCAAAGATAAATTTCATCTCAGGAACCCCCAGACCAATATCCATTAGTGGAGTTAGAAGAAATGAGTTCAGGGGGGCTGGGAGAGAGGCCTCAATTCCTTAATTCTCCCATCTCAGCTTCCTCAGAGGATCACTGGTCCTCACCAAAGTCCTTCCACGTATTGCTGGGTGATGCTGGGTGTCTCATCCCCTCCTCTGCACTTTGGATTCCTCTTCCTCTAAATGGAAGCTACGTGAATAATCCTGACCCTCCTGAGAGGATGTGAACTGAAGTTTACCTTATAAAATTGCAGT
>NW_007759000.1:5549-6307 GCF_000696425.1 Galeopterus variegatus | reverse complement strand
AGAATTTATTCAATTTGAGGAACTGTTGTTGCTTCTGAGAGCATATCTTTTAATTTTTGAATTAAATTACTTATTTAATTTTCAAATAAGTAAAAAAAAAAATTTCTTTACTTATTTGAAATGAAGGTAATTATATATGGTAATTGCTTTTTAAGGACCCTACTTGGCACAATAAAAATGCTATATGGATGTCCAATTTCTGTTAACTTTTGTTGGTATATGAAATTTTAAAATCTGGACTATTTAAAAACAAGTAGTCCCATGACATCCAGGTTATTCAGTAACACGGTAACAGCTAGTAAGTGCTGTAAGGGATCTGCTACGGTCAAATAGGGAAGCTTGTACTCTAGCCTTCAGATGGGAATTGAATTGATTCAATTCAATATTTACATAACAAATTACTTTCCTTATCTTAAAAGTTTGTTTCCTTAAGTAGCTCAGAATAATCACCTATTATTTTACTCTTCAGAATCTTGTATTTACTTTTTTTTTTTTTAATTTTTATTTTGTCAATATACAATGTATATGATTATTATGGCCCTTCACCGACACCTCCCGCCCTCCTCCCTCTCTCCCCTCCCCCCCAAGAATGTCCTTTCCATTTGCTTGTAACAACTTCAAAAAAAGTATAGTTGTTATATCTTCTTCCCCACCCCCGCCCCCCGGTTTTTTTTGTGTGTGTTTGTGGGTAAATTACTTTGTTTATTTTTTAGCTCCCACCAATAAGTGAGAACATGTGGTATTTCTTTTTCTCTGCC
>NW_007759000.1:0-525 GCF_000696425.1 Galeopterus variegatus | reverse complement strand
TGGTATTATTATCAGCTTATCCCTAAACAGCAGCATCTAGGTATGCTCCTTTCCCAAAACTGCCTACTTAAGAGCCATAGCCTCATTCTGTACAACTAGAAAGAGCATGTAAGACAGTGTTGGGAAACACACAGCCATGGATGTAGTAAGGTAAATAGACCTTATACCTAATGTTATCTCTGACGAAATGTCCCTTTTTAAAGTACTTGAACTCAAATTAGCTAAAAATAAAATTTTTAAAAAATGTTTTGAATCTTTACACATGGTCTGTACAATCTAAATATTAAATTATAATGCCAATGTATTCTTTTCTATTTTTTTTTTCTGACCACTAGGGGGATTGCAACCCACGGCACGGTGTCCTCTGCACCATGCTCAGCCAGTGAGCACACCAGCCATTCCTATATAGGATCTAAACCTACGGCCTCAGCGCTACCAGCGCTGCACTCTCCCAAGTGAGCCATGGGGCCAGCCCATAATGCCAATGTATTCTAAAATGAGTTGCAAGAATAATTAAAGTCTTAA
>NW_007758999.1:5117-6629 GCF_000696425.1 Galeopterus variegatus | reverse complement strand
CTTTCAGATGAAGGAGATTAGGTTGTGAAAAGAAGAATGTGTTGACTGAAATAACTGAGAATATCATCTCTGTCACTAAAATACAGCATTACAGGGAACACAGTAAAAGTGATTTTTTTCCTCTTTAATGTATACTTTTCCAGTAACACTAAGACTTCATTCTCTCTTTCTCTCTCTCTCACATACATATACAGACATACAAGTTTTGATTTTATGATTGAAACAATGTGAGTTTATCATTGGGGAAATAATTGGGTTCAGTGGAATGTTTGGCTCCTGGGATAGTTATTTTCACTGGGAGGGGGGATAGTTAAGGAAGAAATAATTTAAATAAAAATGTACCAAGTATTTCCATTTGGGAAGAATTATAAAAATATCCAAAGGGATTAAACTGAAACAATACTAATGGATTAAACTGAAACAATACTAATGGCTGAAAAAGAGTACTTTAGATGCTTTTCATTGTAAGATGTTAATACCAGCACCAACTCCCCAAGTATATCTGTTTATAAAATGACAATCTTTGGTTAAGAATGCAATCTTTGAAGTTCAATGTGAAATACTGATTTTTTAAAAAATAATTTCTTTGAACTATAACTGTAACCTTTTAAACTTATAATCATGTACAACCTAAATTATAATGAAGGTATTTAACATGTCAGGAAACAAGGAGGAGTTCAAATGGCAAGATAACATTGTGAATTTCTAGTGAGATTTGCACTCTTGCTTCTTTTTTTTTTTATTGAATTCCATAAGTGTCACAGAAAAAAATTTTTTTAAAGAACTACATTCTACAGCTTATCACTTATGTTGGAGAAAACTCATTTAATGCTTTTGTTGGCCATGATACTGAAAATAAGTCTTGATTGAAGCAAGCACAGTCCTATATTGAAGTACACAAATAGATACGTTTGCTCGGTTTATTTTTCAGCCTTGCTGCAGGAATGCAAATGAGCTTCTCCAGGCCCAGTTTCAAGCTGTCAAGTGACAAAAGTGGGGGAGGGGGCAGGAAAAAAATCAATTGCGTTAACCTAGCACAGAAGTCTACAGATTAATTATGTTGAATGAAACTGAAAACAATGTGTTTTTGTGTTGGCAACTTGAAAGATTGGTGCCTGAAATACTCCTTAATATTATGTAAACAAATGGAGCCTAATCAATTGCAGAGACAGCAGTCACCATACCTGTACAGGGTGTCAAGTGAGGTTTCTTGCTTTCCTTTCAAATAAATGTGTTGGGTACAAAAAACAGAAGCCCTTTTGCAGCTGCAGGCTGGATATATATATTGCTTACAGGATGGTGACAGATTGGCATTGTGACTTTAAATGCCAAGTATGTGTCAATATACCTATTCTTTCTATTGTGACTCCAGAATCATAGGAAAGCAAATGTAGGCAGGATGTATCCTCATTTTATTCCTACATTTTGCAACAGAGACAAGACATAACCTATGAGGCTTATGAGTATGTGGGATGTCCTCCTCATCATTTTTGGTTCACTTGGATAGATTAA
>NW_007758999.1:2638-3706 GCF_000696425.1 Galeopterus variegatus | reverse complement strand
ATAGTATGTAAGTATCCAAGACTTTTTTAGTAATTAAGAAAATATACTTGAATCTGAACAGAAGAGAGATCCAGAGGAAAGCAAAAATGATTTGCTATGCTTCAGAATAAGAGATTTTCACAAACTGGCAACACGTATTTAAGCCAATTGAAAGGAGATGAGAATAGAAGAAGCTTATTTGCTAGACATAAAATGTAAGGAAAGTAACTTTAGTTTTTGTAATTTTAGATAAAACTGGTGATTTTGCAGAAAGAAGATGAAGGTTTTGTGGATAAGCACGAAAGAGAAGATAGCTTTCTGAGGTTATTTTTGTTTTTGTGAAATGAGAAATTAGAAGGTCAGATTTGGCAATGGATTGGAATTATAGGATACTTTGAAGACATTTTCCTGCTTTCAGCTGAACGTTAAATAGATATGGATACGTCACAGCTAAACATAAAGTACTGGCTAAAATCTGCAGCAGAAAATAAAGAACAGATTATTATTTAGGACTCTTGTTTTTGTCCAATGTTTTAAAAAGTTTTCAATTTATTTTAGTAAAAAATGTATATATTACCTTAATTAAGTCCATAACGAGCAAAAATATATATTTTTTGCATAACTTTGTAATTATTTGGCATGTCTTTTCTGTGTAATCTCAGGTTTCACTATATTAGTATGTTTCACAACTGTGAAGTCCACATAGTCTCGATTGAAAAGATCTGAATATGTTTGCCACTATGAATTTATTTTCTTGGCTTTGGTTAATAGCCATCTTGCATTTGTTCAATGAGGGTCTTATTACAGATTCTTTCCATCCTTTTTCTCAGACCCATCTTCTTACCCCCATTCTGTAAAGTGTATCTAGAAAATGAATAAGTATATCACAAACAAAATTCACTGAAAAGTATGTTCTGATTAATTTTCACTGATAAATATACAAAATACACTGCTATAGACATGAAAAGTTTTTAATATATTTTTCCATATATTCAGATATTATCTATACATACATATATAAATTTAGGTGGGAAGATCACCTTATCCTAAAAAATAAAATTTTCCTTCTCAAAGTAAGCCAAGTTACAG
>NW_007758999.1:0-979 GCF_000696425.1 Galeopterus variegatus | reverse complement strand
CATCCATGTTGTTGCAAATGGCAGTATTTCATTCTGTTTTATAGCAGAGTAGTATTCCATTGTGTAAATATACCACATTTTCCTTATCCACTCATCTGATGATGGACATTTGGGCTGGTTCCAACTCTTAGCTGTTGTAAAGAGTGCTGCAATGAACATTGGAGAACAGGTATACCATCGACTTGATGATTTCCATTCCTCTGGGTATATTCTCAGCAGTAGGATAGCTGGGTCATATGGTAGATCTATCTGCAATTGTTTGGGGAACCTCCATACCATTTTCCATAGAGGCTGCACCATTTTGCAGTCCCATCAACAGTGTATGAGAGTTCCTTTTTCTCATATGTAGCCTCACCAGCATTTATCATTCAGTCTTTTGGATATTAGTCATCCTAACTGGGGTGAGATGGTATCTCACTGTGGTTTTTATTTGCATTCCCCGAATGCTGAGTGATGTTGAGCATTTTTCATGTGTCTGTTGGCCATTTGTATACCTTCCTTTGAGAAATGCCTGTTTAGCTCTTTGCCCATTTTTTAATTGGGTTGCTTGTTTTGACCACATATAGCCAAAGCAATTCCGAGCAAAAAAATAAAGCTGGAGGCATAACACTATAGCTGACTTTAAACTATACTACAAAGCTATAATAACCAAAACAGCTTGGTACTGGCATAAAAACAGACACACTGATCAATGGAATAGAATAGAGAACCCAGAAATCAACCCACACACCTACAGCCATCTGATCTTTAACAAAGGCATGAAGCCTATACAGTGGGGAAGGGACTGCCTCTTCAGCAAATGGTGCTGGGATAACTGGATAAAATCAATATGCAGGAGAATGAAAGTAGATCCATACTTCTCACCATATACTAAAATCAACTCAAAATGGATTAAAGAATTAATATACACCCTGAAACAATAAAATTTCTTAAAGAAAACATAGGAGAAACACTTCGGGAAGTAGGACTGGGCACAGAC
>NW_007758998.1:0-6629 GCF_000696425.1 Galeopterus variegatus | reverse complement strand
TACTGTAGTAGTTGATGAGGGAACCCCATCACAGGGTGACTGCTGTGGCAGAAGAATGGAAGATGGTTGAGGGATCAATACTATAGGACGGGTGAGCAGGTGAGACTAGTGAAATAGTCTTAAACATGGAGGTCAGTTTTAATAAAGTTTTCAAACAAAGGTTTAATTTGCGATGCCTATGTATTTTGTATGTAACCCATAAACATGTTGAGTATAATAAAACTTTCTGGCATCCCCAGATCACAGAGAGATTGTGTTTCTGTGTTTGCTTGGAAATAAAAGACATCTTTGAATGTGTAACAATGCAGACAAGAGCAAGATCGATAAAGTAATTGAACTGTTCTTCTGATATTAAATGGATTCTAAGAAAATGATAGGTAAATTGTCATGGAGTATTCTTCACTTTGTGTTTGAAAGCTCTGCATACGTACAGTTCTCGGCTATGTTGAAGAATATGAATGTAGTTGCTTGTTAAATTATTTCCTAAATAGAAGTTAGATAAAGGAGGATAAATAAATGAGCAAAGAGCCTGCCTTTTATAGCAAGTAATCATAGAGTTGAATGAAATTTGACTACTTCACAGCAAGAACTACATTATTGAAATTTTGGAGGATAATCTTGGGAAAATAACATTTTAAAAAATGTAGGAAAATGACATTTAGAAGGATGAATTATATGGGCCGGCCCGGTGGTGCACTGGATAGTGTGCCGCTTGGGAAGTGCGGCGGCGCTCCCGCCCGAGGGTTCGGATCCCACATACAGACCGGTTCCCGCTCACTGGCTGAGCGAGGCACGCGAGCAACACCGAGGGTTGCAGATGCAGACAAGAGCAAGATCGATAAAGTAATTGAACTGTTCTTCTGATATTAAATGGATTCTAAGAAAATGATAGGTAAATTGTCATGGAGTATTCTTCACTTTGTGTTTGAAAGCTCTGCGTACGTACAGTTCTCGGCTATGTTGAAGAATATGAATGTAGTTGCTTGTTAAATTATTTCCTAAATAGAAGTTAGATAAAGGAGTATAAATAAATGAGCAAAGAGCCTGCCTTTTATAGCAAGTAATCATAGAGTTGAATGAAATTTGACTACTTCACAGCAAGAACTACATTATTGAAATTTTGGAGGATAATCTTGGGAAAATAACATTTTAAAAAGTGTAGGAAAATGACATTTAGAAGGATGAATTATAAAAATGGCTGTGCCTGTTTTATTCTCACTAAGTTTATATTTTATCAAACTCTGATTTTGATTGTGGTTACATACATCAATTAATCATTTTTCTACAAGGTGATGAAAAATTATATCATCAGTTGCAATATAGTAAAGGATTAAAAGCATTTATTTTAGACACAGATTAGCTTGGGTTTGAATACTGAATTGTGGCTCTGCCATTTGGAAGTTGCATAAGTTTGAAAAGGTTTTTGATATTTCTGAGGCCAGTGTTCTCATCTGTTAAATGATATTAGACACAGTAGTTCTCGCACAGGATTGTTGCAGAGATCAAATTAGTTGGTGCATTTGAAGTGCCTAAAATAGGGTCTAAAACATAGTTACTTTCAATAAATGGCATGCTGTTATTATACTAATTTAACATGCCAATAGGGGAATTTAGGGGTGAACAATAGACTCTATGAAATAGAATATACTGTAAGACAACTAGAATGTTCTAATAGAGTAAAAAAAGTAAAACGAGTTGACAGAAATCAGAGTTCTGTATTCAGTGATCATGTAGGTTCTGGAGGTAGAACTTATTCTAAAGGTCTTTTATTTTACTTGAATTTTTAGAGAATTATAAAAATAAGTGACCATTACCAGCACAGAATTAGAAAGCAGCATAGAATCTACAAGTTTTGAGGGAGTTGTTTTCTAGTATGGAAAGCAGTGAACCTTACATCTGTCTTTGGGGAACTAATCTTCTGTGAATCCCTCTCACAAAATTAATAGTACTCTCATTGCTGGGTCTAATCTGAGACACAGAGAAGTTTACGTGGACATTTAAATTTGATTTTTTTAAAAAAAATCTTGTCTGTTTACTTCTAATTTTGATTTTGCATGTTGCCACTATAAGTGCTTGGTTTCTGTATGTTTAGCGCTGCACTAAGTATTGATTATAAAATGATGAACAAAACAGACATGGTGTTTTTCCTCATGGCCTTATAGTCTACTAAGTAAATTAAGTATTAGAAAAGAAAAGGCACAGGTTGACAAAAATAAGTGTGGTTAACCTATCTCTGCCAGACAATTATTGTTTGTCTTTCTTTCCCCCCTTGTCAGTTGGAGAGTAAAAGCCCCATTTAAGACCTTTATGAGTGCAGTCGTTCCCCAGTATCTGTGGGAGATTTGTTCCAGGACCCTCTGAGAATACTGAAATCCATGAATACTCAATTCCCTTAATAGAATGGCATAGTATTTGCATGTAACCTAGCACATCCTCCCACATACTTAAATCATCTCTAGATAACTTACGATACCTTATACAATGTAAATGCTGTATAAATAGTTGCTATATTATTCTGTTTTTTTAAAAAGATTGTATTGTTTTTATTGTTGGATTGTTATTTTTAGTCTTTTTTCCCCCAAATATTTTCCATCCAATTTTGGTTGAATCTGTGGCTGTAGAATCTATGGACATGAAGGGCTGATTGTATAACGTATTTAAAACTATTTGAAAGTCTTACACAAAGGATTCTCATCAACCATATTCTAGAAGTGAACCCATGATCGAAAAGCTCACTCAAAGGTCTGAAAACACAACCACTATCCTGTCTATAACTCAGAGCCCATTTAAATGAGTGCCATAGTGTAGATTCGATGAACTAAAGAAGAGTATGCTCAACCAGCTTTAATACATAGGTGCTTGAACCTGCGTTTTGGTGAGAACTACCAGTGATTCAATTAAATGAGAAAACTCCTCATGGGCTAGTGTTAGGGAGAGTGGTGGGAAAGAGATGGGAGACTAACTAGTTTCTCTGTTAAAAATGCTTTGAAAATAGATCATTTCCTAAATTCAGTTTGAAAGTTTAATGTCAGGGTGGTGTCAAAGCACAAATTACACTAGACATAGTTAAACAGTCAAGAAAGACTTTATCCAAGACTATTGCAATAGGAAAGAGAGGTCAGAGCTCTCAGTCTTGACTTAACTCTGCTAAAACAAAGGCCATCTGTAATGACTACCTGGCCTTACCCAAAGGGAAAGTAAACTTTTCATTATCCTCATAACAGGAGGTAGGCTCCTACCCTCCTGGATACTGGGACATAGGGGTGCTATCTTATTTGATGATCACATTTCAAAGGTGTGGCTCCCAGGTCCTTGAGAAAGACAGTCCTGGGTTGTAAAACTGGAAGAGGCTTTAAAAAGATTTGTATCTCAAAGGGTTAGAGGAAGAATTTACAGTTACAAGTTTTCTAAATTAAATACTCCAAGAAAAGGGAGGTCAAGGGCGAAGAGGCAGAAAAAAAGCCTGTCTAAAAGCTGCGTAAGCTGAGAGAAACATTAAGGCCCATTTGGTCAGTGGGCAAAGATAGAAAAGAACTTTTAATATCAGAAGAATCTTCATTAGATGGGATCCTATAAAGAGACTGTCTTAAATCCTGATGATAGAAACTTTACAAGGTCAGAGATTTTGTGTTATGGTTTAGAACCTAATTAGGTTACCTTTAAAGAAACTTAAACTGCCAGAATTACCCTGTCTTACCTCAGAATACCATTTTTTCCCCCACAACCATTTAATTTTTGGAAAAAAAAATTATGCAAAAAAGGAGGTTCAAAATGATTTTCACTTTAATGAAAAGCATTCTAAAAGAGTATGTCCTGCTTTAAAAGACTGTGTGAACATTTGAATTTAAAATAATATATTACTTTATCATATTGGCATATTTCTTCATATTTCAAAAAGGACCTTTTGTTCTATCCAATAATTTAACATGAAATTTGCTAAATAAGGAAAATACATATTATGCAATTTAGGTATCAGAATTGATCCCTACAAGACACGTTGCAAACACTTTCACACAGGTGAGATACACCCACAGAATGGATTCCTATCTCCAGCTGTGAGATACAGTCACATTTGGAGCTTTTACAAAACACAGATGTGAGCCTGCCTGCAAAGATGTTCAGTATAAGAATCTCTAAAAGAGTGACATCCATTGTTTTAAAAAATGTTCTCAACATATGGTCTGGTGAACAGCTTTTTAGAAATGCACAGTCTTGGGCTTTGCTGTATCTGCTGAATAGGAAACTGCATCTTGACAAGGACTCAGTTGTTCATCTGCATAGGAGAGGCTGAGCGGCACTGCTCTATAGGAGACATGCTGCATATCCAGGGTGAAATGTGCCCAACAAGTTAAGATGAACTAGCCTCCTCCACTATCAACATGGCAGCTCCAGAGACTAGTTTCCTAAATGTTGAGCTTTGCTTTCTATGTAAGACATATCTCTGGAGAAAAATTTTAGCACAGGATTTTGGACTTAGAAAAAAACAAAAGGAAAATAAAGAAAAAATATCACGGGAAATTCACATTAATATTTGGCACTTAATTTAAAAATCCAAGAATCTTAAATAAGGATTTATCTGGAGAAAGAGAGCTGACAGGAGCAATCCACTCAACGGGGAATCAGACTTTCTAGTGACTCACTGACCAATTAACCCTGGCCTGGGGCAAGGCACCTCTTTCAATTTCCTGAAGTGTACAGATGATAAAGACAATTATTGCTTCTCTTAACAGCTATGGAAAAACAAATTAGGAAAACTTAAAGTGACTTCTGCTCCTCTGGGGAGAGAAACTTTATTAAATTAGTAGTATGCAGAAATAATATATACATACATATATATATATACATATATATATATATTAGTTCACCATATTTTCCTTAGGCAAATGACACCACTTTGTGTTTAGTCTCTTTTTCTTACTGTTTGTGTGCATGTGTTTGTCTGTGGGTGCATATAAACATTTCTGAAACTAAGTAACTTTAAATGTAAAGTAAATGGAATATAAACTTTAACTCAGTAATGTTTATTACAAAATTATCTCTATATTTACTTTTCTGTGCTCTATTTTCAAGCATCCCAACTGAAATGTTATCTCATTTGTCTATTTGTTTATAGCAAGTTGATAGAAGCAGTTTTCAAAGAAAGTAACCAGAAAAATTAAAATTTAAGCTCCCTACCACTCAGAGTGGTAGGGAGCTGCAAAGAGTGAGGCCCCCAATCTTACAGTAAAAACAAGCCAGCCAAGCAGCAAATCATAAAGTTTTGGGGATCCACTGGAGTGCTGAGGTTGCAAAGCAACCAACTGGTTCCAAGTCTAAGGAGAGACAAGCAGAGAGAAAAGACTGTGACACTGGCTTTCTTGTGCAAGAAACAGACTCCCATTGGTAGGAGTAGTTCAGCAGTTCACAGTACATTGACCTTCTCCTTGTCGTAATTATGTTCAAGATCCTCTCTTCTAGCTATTTAGAAGTATACAATGCACTATTATTAGCTATAGTCAGCCTAGAACACCGCAGCTTATTCTATCTACCTCTAACTTTGTACAGTTAATGTACCCCTTCTCCTCCTTGCTTACCTCTTCCCTTCCCAGCCTCTGGTAACCATTATTCTACTTGCTGCTTCTGTGAGAACCACTTTTTTTTTTTCCTTTCCTAATTTCACATATGAATGAAATCATGTGATATTTGTCTTTCTGTGCCTGGCTTACTTCACTTAACATCATGGTGTCTAGTTCAATCCACGTTACTACAAATGACAGGATTTCATTTTGTTTTAATAGCTGAGTAGTATTCCATTGTGTATACACACCATATTTTAAAAATCCATTCATCCATTGATGGACGTTTGGGTTGAGTCTAGTTCTTGGCTGTTGTAAATAGGGCTGCAATGAACATAGGAGTGCAGGTGTCTCTTCCATATATTGATGGTATTTCGTTTGGATATATACCCAGTAGAGGGATTGCTGGGTGAAAAGGTAGTTCAGTTTTTAGTTTTTTGAGGAACATCCACACTGTTTTCCATAATGGTTGTAGTAATTTGCGTTTACACCAACAATATATGAGCTTTCCCTTTTCTCTCATCCCCACCAGCAATTTGTTATTTTCTGTCTTTTTGATAACGGCCATTCAAACTGAAGTAAAATGGTATCTCATTATGGTTTTGATTTGTATTTCTCTGATGCTTAGTGATGTTGAGCATTTTTTTGAATACCTGCTGTCCATTTATAAATCTTCTTTTGAGAAATGTCTATTCAGGTTCTTTGCCCATTTTTTAATGGGGTTATTTATTTTTTTTTTGAGTTTCTTATATATTTTGGATATTAGCCTCTTGTCTAACATGTAGTTTGCAAACATTTTCACCCATTCTGTAGGTTGTCTCTTCACTTTGTTGATTGTTTTCTTTTTTGTATTGAAGCTTTTTAGTTTGATATAATCCCATTTGTCTCTTTTTGTTTTGTTGCCTGTGCCATTAAAGTCTTGTTCAAAAAAGTGTTGCCCAATTTCATGTAGTACTTCCCTTGTGTTTAACAGTACCATGCCATTTTGGTTACTATAACTTTGTAGTGTATTTGAAATCATGTATTGTGATGCCTCCAGCTTTGTTCTTTTTGTTCAAGATTGCTTTGGCTATA
>NW_007758997.1:5759-6629 GCF_000696425.1 Galeopterus variegatus | reverse complement strand
GCGCGCGGGATGCAGCGTTAGGAGATGCAGTTCCCAAGGCGTCCAGGAGGTGTCGCTGCACCGAGGCCGCCGCGCGTCCCCAGGCGGGTTCCGGGGGCGGGTCTGCCCTCCCTGGGGCTCCCGGCCCGCGCGCCTCACCTGGGCTCGCGCCACTTGCAGCCCTCGCAGCGTGGGGGAGCGGGGCCGCCTCCCGGCCGTCGCCTCTGCCTGGAGAGCGCGGGCTGCTGTGCTGCTGCTCGCGCTCGGGCTCTGTCCCAGTCCTCTGACCCTCTGCGTGGCCCAGCATCGGCGATGAGGGGGCGGGGTCAGACGGCGCGCTGGGAAAGGCGGGCGAGCCGGAGCCCAGGTATGTCCTTCCACAAGGGCCGGGCTGCGGAGAGGCCAGCGTCCGAGCAGTCGGAGGACGAGGCGGACAAGAAGAGGCCGCTGTCGCCGCCAGCTCAGGGAGCCCCCGGGGAGTCAGGCCCGTCCAGGGCCCCCAGGAAGCACACCCCCTTCCACATCTGTCGTCCAGAAAGAAGCCTCAGCCTCCGCCGGGTGACTGTGGGGTGTTCACTCCGCATCCGCCCCCGGCGCCTGTTGGCGAGGCCAGGTAAGCCCCTTGCCCCAGCCCTCCCATCTCACCCCTTCCTTCCCCTGTCTGCCGTGGCTGCGCTGCCCCTTGAGTACCTGTACACCACCCCATGGAGAGGAAAGCCCCGGGGTCCGTCTCACCCAGCTGGAGTGTAGCAGAGTCCGGGGGCCCTGTCGTGGCCGCTGCAGGTGACCATGTTCCTCGGGGCTTCTGGCTCAGAAGCAGCAGCGAGATGAATTTGTGCCCACCAGGTGGCCTTTATTTTGATTGGCAAAGACTTGATGCAAGAGTCTACA
>NW_007758997.1:0-650 GCF_000696425.1 Galeopterus variegatus | reverse complement strand
GCTTGGTGCCTTTGTCAAAGATCAGATGGCTGTAGGTGTGTAGGTTGATTTCTGGATTCTCAATTCTATTCCATTGATCAGTATGTCTGTTTTTATGCCAGTGACTTTTAATGTAAAACAGAACTAGGAATTTTGCTATTACTAAGAAATGCTTAATCATAGAAGAAATAAAGATACACAATGCAGTATAATTGCATAGTGAGAGATTTTGTGAAAATTGCGTTAATAAATAAGGAATGTCAACATTAAAATTTTGAGTTATATATATATATATATTTTTTTTTTCCTTTTTGTCTTTTTTCGTGACCAGTAATGGATCGCAACCCTCGGCGTCGCGCCCGCACTTCGCTCAGCCAGTGAGCGGGAACCGGACCGTATGTGGGATCTGAACCCTCAGCGGGAGCGCCGCCACGCTCCCAAGCGGCACACTGTAGCAGTGCTCCATCAGGCCGGCCCAAGTTTAATATATTTTTAATTCCCTGTAGCCATTCATTCTTCAAGTGTTGATGATATATGGAGGTGATCAAGAAAGAGGCATAGGATTAATCAAGGAATTTTTGATGGTAAGGAAGTCTAATCTACAAATGAAGTTTCCAGATCTCTGAAGATGACGCTGTGGGACTTGCACATATGATGGAGTTATATTCTTC
>NW_007758996.1:6050-6629 GCF_000696425.1 Galeopterus variegatus | reverse complement strand
AGTGCCTTATCCATATCATGGTATTCCAGACAGCATTATTTCTGATCAAGAAACTCAGTTCAAGCAGTGAAGTGCAGCACTAGAGCTATGCTCATGGAATTCTCTCGTTTTATCTTGTTCTCCACAACCCTGTAGAAGGTGGCTTGATAGAATGGTGGACTTTCCTTCCAAAATCTCACTTACAGGGAATAGTAGTTTGAAATACCTGGTAGGCCTGATAGAATGTTCTCCAGTAGGTTGTATATGTTCTCTAACAGTGTCTATACTGTTTCTCCCATATCCAGAATTCATTGGTCCAGGAATCAAAGGGTAGAAATGAGAGAGGCACCACTGTCTATTATGTCTAGTGACCCTCTAGCAAAATGTTTTGCTTCCTATGCCCTCAATTTCATGCTCTGCTGATCCATAGATCTTACTTTGAAAGGGAGGAATGCTTCCACCAACAGCCCAAACAATAATTCCATCCCCCCCACTAAAAGTTGAAACTGTCACGTGGCCACTTTGGGCTTCTTATGCCTCTGAATCATGAAGGGGAAAAACTGAGTTATTGTACTGACTATAGTAATTGACCCAAATTAC
>NW_007758996.1:0-395 GCF_000696425.1 Galeopterus variegatus | reverse complement strand
CAGAAGCTTGGCCAAATGCACAGGTAATGTGGCTGAGTGCAAAAGCTCAGCAAAAGCTCAGGGTTCATAGCTAAGACGTGCCTGCAGCTCAAGCTGAGGAGGCTTCTTGGCTCCATTTTATGTGCCTTAACCAGACTGATGAGATTTTCCTGGTCAGTTATGATGACTCTTACTAGTTTATCATGTGCTACTTTTCTAGAAGTTGTTTAAATTATTCTTACTTTCCTACAAGTTGTTTAAATTTGAATAGATTTTAATTTTATGAAGAATTTTGATACACATATTGATAATCATACTTTTTAAATGTCTGAATATAGTTAATTTTACTGACTAATTTCTTTTTTAATATTAAGGTAAAGCTCTTTTCTTGGGATAAGCATAACTTGTTCATCAAG
>NW_007758995.1:11027-11941 GCF_000696425.1 Galeopterus variegatus | reverse complement strand
TTATCCCACTACTCTGTCTTGCTTTCCCAGGAGAACAGGGAAAAAAGTGGGGGAACCAGGGCAGGGAACAGGAAGTTGATATGGCCACATGACAAATTATTCTAAAACTTAGTGGCTCAAAGCTACGGCACCATTTATTTTGCCTACACATCTGCAATTTGGGCAGGGCTCAGTGTGGACAGCTCATCTCTGCTCTACTTAGCTTCTGCTGGAGTGGCTCAAAGACTAGGGGTGGGATCATGGAAAGGCTTCTGCACTCCTATGACTGGCAGTGGAGCCTGGCTGTCGGGTGGTACCTCAGCTGGGACTGTCCCCTGGAACACTTAAATGTGACACCTCCATGAAACATAGTAATGAGTGAAAAAAGAAGTAAAATGATACTGTTTTCAGTATGATACTGTATATAGAAATTTAACAAACACTCTTCACTATAGATTATTCATGGATAAATATATAAGTGGTAAAAGTATAACTATGAACTAGATATACAAGAAGTTCAAAATAACTACATCTGGGGGACTGTAGAGGTTTGAATTGCACCTGTGATGTTTTATTTGTATAAGAAAGATCTGAACAAATATAATCAGCGATTAACATTTGTTGTACATATGTGGTTAAAAAATGATGGGTATTTGATATTATCATTTGTATCTTTCTACATATAAAGGAAAAATTTTGGAAAATAAGAACATCTTTTAAATTAAAGATGTTTCTATTTGTACTACCTCAAAAAGGCAACAGGGTTGAGGTGAGAACATAACAGTGTAGAATGACAAAAACGAGAAAATGAAACAATGAAGGCTGGTAGGGAAGTTAGAACTGAATTGGAGGTTAAAATCCATAATGGAGGGCTGGCCTGGTGGCGCACTGCTACAGTGCACTGCTTGGGAGTGCGGCGGTGCTCCCGCCGAGGG
>NW_007758995.1:5312-6302 GCF_000696425.1 Galeopterus variegatus | reverse complement strand
CACCCACTCTCATTTGTTGACTGGCAGAGTCTTTTTAAGAATTTTTATATTTAGTCTCTGAAACAGACTAGATGGTAATTTTCATTGGCCACATAAAACAAAAGTTTTCTTTTCTCTTGCATAAGAAATATATAAATATATTGTCTTCTGAATGTTAAAGGAATGAAGTCCCCTTTCACTTGCCCTGACCCAGTCGGGGTCTGCTCCCTTGTGCCTTGGGCTGCTTGCAACAGTCTCTGCCTTGCTGTGCTCTCTCCCATCTGTCTGTGGGCCCGTAGAAATCACCTGGCGCTAGTTTGGTGGGTTCTTTTTTCCAAAGGTGAGTGGTATTGCCCTGTGTGTATCGTTCCATGGCTTCTCTTTTAAGTGAATAATCTCTGAGAGCTGGCCTAGTTGTCCTGTGGGTCATTCCTTTGAACTGCATAGGCTTCTACAAAACAGAAAGAGCAGTTTGTTAAGCAGTTTCTCTTCATTTCATAGATGAGAAAACCAAGGCCCAGGGAGGATAAGTGACTTATCCAAGGTCTTCCAGCTACTAGTGCTGGTGCTGAGTGAGAACACAGGCTGGGCTGATTCTCCACCATGCATGGACCCTTCTGTATCACTGGGTTCCACCTTCTGTCCTCTTTCTGGAAGCTCCACTGGGCTTTAGGTCCCCGTTTCTGACATGAGCGTCCTAAGACCTGTGGTAAGATCTACACTGACCTAGAAAGTACTTGAAAATGAGCAAACATTTTGAAAAACATTTTACACAGGCACAGAGTGTCTTTCAACATTTTAATATTTTATTTTGCCAGCCAGGTAGTTTTATAAATACTTGGGCAGTCCTAACCCTCCACTTCTTCAAAACATTTTTCCCCAGCAGGTTGTTCTTCCCATATTCAAGAGAAGTATGTAGGAGGGATGTGGGGAGCAAATGCTTGGGGGAAATAGTGTCCTCGTGAACATGAACGAGGAGATCGTAGGGGTTCCTGAACAAGTGTTTATGGT
>NW_007758995.1:0-493 GCF_000696425.1 Galeopterus variegatus | reverse complement strand
AATGAGGACAATGGGATATCTGAGTCATGGCTCTGAACCCTTCCAGATTAACATCAGTCTATGCTGGCAGTTCCAAGTGAGAAGGACCTAAGGCTCTGTGCCCTGGTCAATAGGAGAAGGTTCCATCAACTATATTGGCATCCCCAGTAACTGGTTTTGGGTGCAGCTGATGATGTGTGTCCCATAGGTGGTAGGCGCCTGGTGGATGGTGCCAAGTGTCCCTCTGGTTGACATGTTGGGGCAGAAGGAATCTGTGTGGGTTTTTAACCTGCCACAGAACCTCACCACTTCCAGCTGCAATTTCACTTTACACATCAGTGCCTTACAGGGCCCATTTTCAAATAGGTTTTGAGTGCGGCTAAGTAAGAAAATTCACGCTTACATCATCCTGAATGAGAAGCCTGGGTTCTCCGAATTTTGGTCTCATTGTAACACCCACTCTCATTTGTTGACTGGCAGAGTCTTTTTAAGAATTTTTATATTTAGTCTCTGA
>NW_007758994.1:6130-6629 GCF_000696425.1 Galeopterus variegatus | reverse complement strand
TTTTTTTTTGTATATGACTCCAAAAGCACAGGCAACAAAAGCAAAAAGAAGTGGGACTACATCAAACTAAAAAGCTTTTGCACAGCAAAAGAAGCAATCAACAAAAAGAAAAGGCAACCTACAGATTAGGAGAAAATATTTGCAAACCATATATCTGATAAAAAACCTCCAAAATATATAAGGAACTCCTACAACTCATAGCAAGTAAACAAATAACCTGCTTTTAAAAATGGGCAAAGGACCTGAGTGGATATTTCTCCAAAGAAGACATACAGATGACTAACAGGTTCATGAAAAAGTGTTCAACATCACTAATCTGGGAAATGCAAATCAAAAACACAATGTAGTATCACCTCACACTTAATAACATGGTTGCTATCAAACAGAAGAGAGATAAGTGTTGGCAAGGGTGGGAGGAAAAGGGAACCTTCGTACACTGTTCATGGGAATGTAAATTGCTATAGCTATTTTGGAAATAGTATGAATACTTCTCAAAAAA
>NW_007758994.1:0-467 GCF_000696425.1 Galeopterus variegatus | reverse complement strand
GGTGACATTGATATAGGGCCCCTCTATGTCAGATATTATTTTGAATATTACATTTTATTCCAAAGATGAAGTTTAAGCTCTCTCTCCCTCCCAGTACTGATAATAGAAACACAAACGTGAGTCTAACAGATTTCTCTAATTATTTCTTCCTGTTGCTGCCTGTGGCTCTTAGACTCTTGTCGTCACATTCTTTTCTGGAAGCTATAAAGGAACCAAATGGTGTTTGCTCAAGTTACGGGACTCTGAATCTAATGCTCTTGAAATCACATTTGCTTCTTAAAACACAAATAACACATCTCCTCCCTTATCTTCTACCCCTCACAAACTTAAGACCTTACAGAAGGGGTTCAAAAAGGATTGGGTGCTTCAGGTTTGCCTCTGCTGCTAAGAGATCCTTTTGGAACCAAGTTATCCCACCTCTGCTTGACTAACTCTTGATGAGGAGAAAGAAAACCAGAGATTCCTTC
>NW_007758993.1:2341-6630 GCF_000696425.1 Galeopterus variegatus | reverse complement strand
ATAAACTATATGCCTTTGTGTGGTGAGTGAGACACTTCTAAAACCATATTTTCTTTTCCAAAGGCACACACCTTTCTCTGGAGTCTTATTTTCTCTTTCCATATGTAAAAGTACAATACAGTATGTAGTGGAAATGTGTCTCTTATGTGGTCTTTAATGATCTCAGAGACAACATACCCGGCCAGTTTGGGGTGGATGCTAAAGATCTTACCCTCCCAGCAACACACTAGCTGTGTTTACCCTGAAAGGGCAATCAAAAATTTTACTCTATATGCTTGACTCTATCATCTCTGGAAATACAGGAACATGCTCTAAGTGCTCTCCTAAGTCCTGTTTCAATTGTGGACCCTTGTACAATAACCTTTTGGCATATCTGACTTTAGCAATTCTCTTTCTAACTGCTGCTATTAAATCCATTCAAGAAATTCTATATTTAATACACAATCATCTCTATAGAATAACCTTCCCTCGTTTTATATGTTTTAATATATTCTATGTTCTTAGCATTTTCATATGAGCGATACCTATTTTTCTTATTTAACTTAGATTTTAGATGGATGACATTCGTACTATCTAAATTGCATGACAATTCCTAAACTTAAACAACATCTCAAACACACTTCTTTGCATTCTCCTTTGTTCCTTCACGCTGACATATCACAATTAGAAACATCTTCATTTCTTAGGAAAAAGACTATAGTTTGTGTATAAGGTGTATATAAGTTATTCCACAGTATTATATCCAGTTCCCTTTTGAAGCTACAATATATTATACAAGTTCATTTACATTGTGAAATTATATAATTACTATGTGTTTTTACATATGATTAAAACATTCAATATTTTAGACTTTGTTTCAAAAATCAGGAGTCATGTCTGTAATAATCACTTTCAATAGAACCAAATGCAGCTGTGCCCACAAAAATATATTATATTTAAATATAGAATTTACAGTTTGTCTCTAATGTATCCTTTATATACCATGACAAAATATATCATTGAATGTATATTTCAGCTTTACATGAAGAATTGGTAAGTAAAGCAAGTATAAAGGAAACCAATAAAAATGTTGAAGTGTATGATTTCTCGATTTTGGTAACTAGGATATTATTCTGTCTCAGACTTTATACCCTCTGAAATTTAGAGGGGATTATTTTCAGCTAAGACAAACAAAACAAAACAAAACAAAACAAAAAAAAACTGTTCATAGTTGAACTCAGTATCTCTATGGCACTCCCTTGGTTGTAGCATTCTGAAAGCTGTAATTGACTGGAAGGGAAATAAATTTGTGCAATTTGACATGGTGATCTTTTGCAGTCACTATTGTTTCCTTGTACTGATATTAGTATAGTGTAAGAAAAGGCTAAGAAAATACTTTTATAATTTCAGTGTGGTAATTCAATTTCAACCAAAGACATGAACCTACTAAATAGAAAATGTTACACTTTCCTCTGTGTAACTGAGATGGAGAAAAGAGAAAGAAAGAATTCACTCAAAATACAATCAATAAGGCCTGGAGGGAATGCCACCCATCAGGGGAGCAGCCCCATCCAAAATCAGCCTTTCTTTTTATTGACAAGACAAGGAAGTTTTACAAGAAAAATCAGTGGATTCAATCATCAAAGTAGGACATAAGGACATGGGCAGTGTTACAAAAGTGGTCTATGGCTAAGTATAGTTAACAACGGAAACTAGTAACATCAGTAAATTAAAGTGACATTCCAAAGTACAATTAGTGAAGGGCTAAATTGGTCAAACTGGCTCATTATCTAAAGTATGGCCTCTCCTTAAACAGAAGTTACACTCTTATGATAAAATCTAAATACAATTATCTCTAAGGTTTCCCCCAACAGACAGCTTGCCTCTAGCAAACGTTTTTTCCACAACTTTCCCTTCAGCAATTCTTAAAATCTCTTAACAGAACCAGTATGACAACTACCTGTCATCTCTAAAATACCTGAAGTATACAGTCCCATAGCTAACCAGTGATTAAGAATTGATTAGATGGGCTTTGGCCACACTATCTATGGGCTGTGGCCCCCTGTCAGAGGGCTTTCTCCCCATATGTGCATTTATCTAAAAACCTTATTTTAAAATCAAATGAGAATCACAATTTCTAACCCACTACAAGAAAAGTCAAGAGAAGAATCTTATCTCAATAATTAAAAATGGATTTGATAGAGCTAACTCAGAGAAAATTTGTAAAATTAGTGATCTTTGGCTTTGGGTGTTCCCATAAAGTCCATTCTTCTCAATATGTCTTCCCAGCTGTCCATGGGCATCTTCAGGCCCTTCTATCCAGGCCCTATTCTCCCATTATTTACACCTATATTCTATTTCCCTGAGAGATTTTTCAGGGATGTTGCTATCTGCTTGACCAGACAGTTTGTCATTATGTACACAATGTAAGTGTCGAGTGGGTGCCAGTTGTCCCTAGACAATATCTCCAGGGTATACATCAATTCAAAATTACTTATACAATACTAAGGTTGGTGGAGATTTCCAAAGGCTGCATGATATGACATCATTACAATAGGTTGAATTCAGAGCTTATATAACAATCCAGTTGTCTTATTTAGTCCAGACATTACAGAGCTTTACAAAGATGTAAAGCAATGACACTTTTCTCACCATTCTTCTTGTTTTGGAAAATATGCATTCTTTCATTAAAAATATGGCATTAATATGTTAATGAATAAGGGTTTATTATTGCTATTTAAACATTAAAAAATAAATATTTATCAATTTATCGGTTTGAATTTTTAATACTAAATGTAAATAGGTATCTCCAACATAAGCAAAGGCTTGTTGGAGTCTTTAAAAAGTTGAGAGAGTCAAAAGGTCTCCTCAGACCAAACATTTAGATATCACTGTACTAGTCTGAAGTGCTGAGTGGTGACAAGTAGGTTATTAAGTGAATATTTCAGGTAATAAATTTGTATTTTACAGGAGCCTCCTGGAATATTGACACTTTATCCTAAATTAATAAACTTATGTAGGATGGGACTTCAAAAAGTTATTGGAAAAATAGAATTAAAAGATAATATTAATCCTTTCATGAACTTTTTGAAGATCTCATATGATTAAGTAAATTGTGGCAAGCTATTAAAGCAGATATGTTGTGGAAGGGAAGAGGAAAATGGTTAGGGCAGACAATTTCCTTTCTATGGAGGGATCTGCCTACTTGTTGCAGAGCTGGCAGACATGAATTTGTCTCAGATTCTGAATGCAGTATTGCCTCTAACATGATATGGGCTTTGCACTTTAAAAGTGGAGCAGGTAGCAGATGGAACCCCATGTGTTTAAAACCATGTTCTGAAATTGTGAATGCTTTTTCTGTGCCAAAAGATCATTATAATTACATGTGCTATTTTAGTTAGTTCTATGAAGGAAAAAATTCCAACTATGTCAAAAAAGCTTGATCTAATTTTATTTATTTAGTTATTAAAGCATGGTGACATTCCTGAAGATACCTGGATATTTGAGTTTTACTAGCAATTGAAATTTTTATGTCTGAACATCTTTTCTGTTGAACTTAACTAATGTATCAGGTGAACTATAAAAACAAATATCCAACTTAATTATATGGAATCTGTTGATAATCATACTGATTATTCCTTGAAAGCTTGATGAAAATGGCCTTTGAACTGCCCAGATGGAAAAAATCTAAATACAACATAAACAGAAAAACAGAAAGTTAGATGGAAATTCTAAGACACATCTATTAAATGGTCTGTTTATAAAAATAATGTAAATGTTGAAAATTTTATTTTAAATATAGCTAGCTCATTTTCTGTTCAATTTTTAAATTTTGTTTAGTATATTTTGAAAATAGTACACATAAACTGTTAATGTTTTTATTTGGCACATTTGGTCCAAATATTTAAAAAGAAGAAAATTAAGATAGTTAAAAAAATTATATATATATGTATATATATATATATATATATGTGTATATATATATATATGTATATATGTATATATTATATGATATATATATATATATGCACACACTCATATAAAGATAGACAGATTAATTGATCTCCTTACCAAGCCATGAGAAAAAATTCTCAATTATTTAAAAGAGAAAACATAATATTTTAGGCCATTTTCCCAAATATTTGTTCAGATGAACAGTGTTCTCATGAAATTTCATAGAAGTTCAGCTAAATAATATATTTTTTTGTGAAATAAGCTTGGGGAATATGAAGGGTTTTCAAAAAGTTCATGAAAAGATTGTATTATCTTTTAATTCTATTTTTCACAAACTCTTTGAAGTACCCTCGTAT
>NW_007758993.1:0-1032 GCF_000696425.1 Galeopterus variegatus | reverse complement strand
ATCCCATTGGCCCATAATGAAAGATATTTTAAAGAAAGAAACTAATTTTGAAAAGTCTTAAAATTGAAGATATTGATAGTCTTCCTGTTTATAATCCTGAAAGTTAGAATTCAAGAGAATGCTTGCTTAATTAAATTAAGTTTCAATTCAACAAATGTTTTGTTCACCTTGTATGCAGTGAGCTTACTAAATTTAATTATTAGCTTAAGTAGTTGTTTTTCAAATTGGGTAAAGTTTTCACATACTGAATTGCCCAATATTGTAGCCATTCAGCCACAAGAGCAATTGAAATGGGGTTAGAACTGGGATGCACTCTAAGTGTAAAATACATGCTAGACTCAAACAACCCAACAGTAAGAAAACAAGTAACCCAACTGAAAAATTGGCAAAGGAGATGAATAGACATTTCTCATGTGAAGATATACAAATGGCCAACAGACACATGAAAAAATGCTCAACATCACTCAGCATCAGANGTGAAATAAGCTTAGGGAATATGAAGGGTTTTCAAAAAGTTCATGAAAAGATTGTATTATCTTTTAATTCTATTTTTCACAAACTCTTTGATGTACCCTCGTATTGTATACTTATCCCCTCTTGGAGATTTACAATGCATATTAGCTTTTTAAATGAGCAGAAGCATTCTAATAAAGAGACGTGTGTTTTCTCTATGTGTATATAATTTGATCTTGGAAACACTTGTTATAGATCATCAATTAATTATTATACATTTAGTGCTTCTAAGAAAACTGATTTGGAAATGCACTTTGAGATTATTTCAGTTGCTTTTAATTTGGGTAAAACTCAAATTTACTATTTCCCAATTTCTCCTTGTCTGATATTATAAAGCAATACATTTTTATCTCATTTAAATACAAAAAGAAGTAGATTTTATGAATGTTTTGTGAATAATTTTATCTAGGCAAATATAATAACTGCATTATTTTTTTCAGCACTTTTAATGCCTTTAGCCCCAGTAGATTTCAACATAGAACACATTCACACTCAGGAATATACTCTACACAGTGTTGT
>NW_007758992.1:10682-11183 GCF_000696425.1 Galeopterus variegatus | reverse complement strand
TATAGGATATAGAGCTCGAGAGTTATTATCCTTTGGTGGTGTACTTTGTTGATTTTTCATAATTCTGGTATCTTTTCTTGGATGTTTATTCATTGTAGCAGGGGGTTTCACAGTCCACAGGTTTGCCACTATTGTCTGACTAAGATGTTGCTGGGGTTGCCAATTTGGTATGGCTACCTCAGTGACTGCTCAGTTGGCCACTAGTGCCTTGCGTGTGTGGTTGCCTTGGGTCTCGTATAACTTCGTATAATGTATGCTATACGAAGTTATGCAGTACTGCAGGGTTTGAGGTCTCTGCTGAGCTTTCACCTCCCCTGCTGGATGTCTCTAAGTTCTGCACGCACTGGGCCGGGCTGATGGAATGTGCAGTGCCACCGCAGAGCATGTGGTCTCTGTGGAGCTTTGCCTTCCCTCCTGGACGTCTCCCTGCTCTGTGTGCCCTGGGCCGGGCTTGGGATGGAGCCGGGTGGTGAAGCCTCCCTGCTGGATTGCACGGCAGAG
>NW_007758992.1:6002-6630 GCF_000696425.1 Galeopterus variegatus | reverse complement strand
AGCAAATGTGGATAAATGTGACCAAATGTAGGACAGGTAGGTTAGACACTCAGTGCTAAATGGATAATGGTATTTGATATATATATATGGATGTTCGCAAAGCCTATCTTTTAAAACGTTTTTTTCTTTATAGATTTTTAAATTCTCTTGAATTTTAGAGATTAGCAGCACCATCTAAACAACTCTTGAAGTACATTAAAAGCTCTATTATCTGATGTTATTGGAGCAGCACCGAGTAAGTTAAAAAAAAAAAAAAGTAACTTGAAGCAGGAAATCATAAAAATGATACACACATACATTAAACAGGTTGTTTTAATTTAAAGCATGTAAATATTATTGATTTTTCAATCTTTGACATAAGAACAGCTTTTTAATATAGTTCCACTTATTATCATTTCTGAGCTGTTGCTCTTACATAAACCACCAATAATATATTGACTATGAGCATCAGTTTCTTCAAAAAGGAAGAGGAATTTAGTCATATATAAAACATTCTGAATGCAGAATAATTTTAGTATTTTATAAAATATTTATTATTTTATTGGTATTTTAGTCCATATCTACTTGATAGTAATAATTTTTGAGTTACTAATTTTTTTCAAATCATTTCAAATCAGTCCACATAAGC
>NW_007758992.1:4513-5243 GCF_000696425.1 Galeopterus variegatus | reverse complement strand
AAAATGTTATGAATTCATTTACCTCTCCTTAGTTCCACTATTATCAAATAGTTTAAGCCACCATTTTCTATGGCATAAATATAGTGCAATTAGCTTCCATTTAATCTCTTCCTCTACCATCCATTCTCCTGAATAATCATTTAAAAAATATAATGAGATTGTATTAGGCCCCTAAGTCCTTGAATTAGTCTGTCTCTGTTGCTTATAACAGAAATACCTGGAACTGGGGTAATTTATGAAGAAATAGAATGTATTTCTTGCAGTTTCAGAGGCTGGGAAGTCCAAAGTCCAAGGAACACATCTGGTGATGGCTTTTTTGTTCTTGGTAGTGACTCTACAGCAATACGGGGTATCACATGGTGAAATGGCTGAGCAAGAGAGAGGGAATTAACCTCCTCACTTGCTCTCCTTTTAAAGCAATCAGAACCACACCCATTATTCTGTGAATGAATCAATCCATTCAGGAAGGTACAGTTCTTAGAACCTAATCACTTCTTTAAAGTCCCATCTTTCAATTACCATAATAGGATTTCCCACCCTCTTATCAGTTACAGTGGAGATTAAGTTTCATTGAGGTTGGGGAGACATTCAACCCACAGTTCCTCCAATGGATTTCCATTGCAATAAAACCCAACTTACTAAACTTAAAGACCCTGTATGCTCTGGCTGCACCCCATCTCTAACCTCCTTTCCTCTTTTTTCCATTGGCCATTATGCTTCAGCCACTTTG
>NW_007758992.1:3623-3858 GCF_000696425.1 Galeopterus variegatus | reverse complement strand
TCTACCACAGACAAGAGTTGGCATAGTTTGCATCAGAAATAATCCAGGTTGTAATCTAGGTTATTTTGTGGTATTTGTTTGCTTTATCTTTCTCCTTTTCTAAAATCTGTACTTAGCTAGCTCTTTGGAATAAGAAGCTGTGAGTCCAGGGGATTTAGTCTTTGGTGGTTACAATAATCCAATCAAGAAAACCCTAAAGGGAATCTAAATTTCTGAGGAAACAGAGCAAAAGCTG
>NW_007758992.1:2645-2915 GCF_000696425.1 Galeopterus variegatus | reverse complement strand
AATCACTGTACAATTAGAGGAAATATGTCACTTCTATACAGTTACACATATCAGTGTATATAAATATCTCAGTATTATCTACATAGGTGTAACAAATTAAATTATATATTGACTTACTTTTTAAAGTCATTGTCTTATGATTCAATGAAACTACTCAGGTACATATGAGGAAAAGCCAGGAAATGAGGAAAATTCACTTGAGGACTCAGGTATAAAGAACACTGCCTATAAAAAATGTAAGCTTAACAGTGTAATCTTCTCTCTACTTCA
>NW_007758992.1:0-665 GCF_000696425.1 Galeopterus variegatus | reverse complement strand
CAAGGATTCTATGTTCTCATAAACAAAAAGGGCTAAGTGTTCTTTCATTTGGATCATGCCTTCAGATCATGACATTTCTATTAAAAATTAGAAATCACACATATATTATATTTTTACACACGGACAAAGAAATTCAAATCAACATGCTTTTCAACATTAAACAAACCTTCCCTTTTGTACTACTTAAAAGGGTGAATTATGATGACATGTGAGACCATCAAAGCACTGTCGTAACTAATTAAGCATTTGTAGCTAATTTCATTTCACGTAATTAATCTTACACTTTGGTAAATGTTTTATAATTAGAAATATAACTTCTGTGCTAATGAAAGGATATTTGTCGAAAAAAAACATTTTTAATTATTTTGATAATGACCTATAGTTTTTAAAAGATGAGTACATTATAACATAGTTAATGAAAAAATCTCTACACTTTTTTTCATTTTATTTCAAGACTGTCTAAAATTTCACTGAGTACAGCGAGGTTCACCATATTGAGTCTAGCGTGTTATAAAAATACGGTCTTTGTTCCACCAAACAGAATAGACTGAACTAATACAAAATGACTTCAAGCTTATCTTGTCTTCTGTCCACCTGGTTGACCTGCTTTTGATGATCGCGCCCCTAGTGTTTTTTTTTTTTTTTTTTTTTTTTTTTTTTTTTTT
>NW_007758991.1:0-6630 GCF_000696425.1 Galeopterus variegatus | reverse complement strand
GGCAAGCTGCTCCTCAGCTGTATTTGGCATCTCACCTTGATGATTCCTGATATCTTTAAGGAGGGGGGTCATTTCCAGGAGCATCCTGTGTGCAGTTCTCAAAGGGGTCTCAAGGTTAAGCTGCAACTTAATGTACAATTACAAGAAAAAAAAGATTTGGTAGTTAATGATAATTTTTAAACAAAGCTAACAGTCATATTTTAAGAAGACTTGGGGAAGGGGTTTTACAACTTCTCATTCTATGAGGTCAACATCACCCTGATACCAAAACCAAGGCCACAACAACAGCAGAAAAGCACAAGCCAATATCCTTGATGAACTTAGATGCAAAAATTCTCAACAAATTACTAACAGAGAATGTAACAGTGCATCAAAAAGATTATACATCATGATCATGTCTGAGTCATCCAAGGAATGCAAGGATGTTTCAACATATGCAAATCAATAAATGTGATAAACCACATCAATGAAATCAAGGACAAATATCATACAATCATCTCAGTAAATGCAGAAAAAACATTTAATAAAATTCAACATCCCTTCATGATAAAAATGCTCAACAAATTAGGTCTAGTAGAAAAGTATCTCAACACAATAAAAGCCATATATGACAAATCCACAGCTAACATCACCATGAATGTGGAAAATTTGAAAGTTTTTCCTCTAAAAACAGGAAGAAGATAGGAACGACCTCTTAACTTAGTTACCACTCATATATTTGCTTTCCATTGTTCGACATTGCTGTTTTTTCCTTTTATTTCTTGCAGGTGAGGGATTTGCTTTAAAGAAAAAATCTTTATTTTAATCTGAAAAGCAACTATATTTTTGGGATACATAAAGATTATACAGTGTGGCAGGTAGGTGGGTGTCTTCTCTAAGAAAGATAATATAACATATAAATAATACAGAATATTAGATATAGGATCTTAGAAAAAGTCCATGCAAGTCAGATGCTATAAATTTTAATATGAACTAGCTTCATGGCAAATCTATTTCTAATTCTAGTTTCAGTGTTTTGTGGGAAATCCTAGTTTCAGTGTTTTGTGGGGAGGAAGGTAAACTATATACTCATTTTATTTTACCGTAATTACTCAACGGTCTGATTTAAGTCACTTATGTGCTCACACAAAAACATCATGTGCTGAAGAGTTTATCTTTAATTTTTCTCTGTAGTACATTGGGCAGTAATTAGATTTTACTTTTTTTCATTATATCAACATATACTTAGAATATTATGTCTTTAAAAGCTTTGAACTTTTATGCAGCGTCTTTTAAAATTTTCACCCATTTTATTATATATACAAATTACTTTTAGCATGGTAAAGCCTACCATTCATTATATCAACATATACTTAGAATATTATGTCTTTAAAAGCTTTGAACTTTTATGCAGCATCTTTTAAAATTTTCACCCATTTCATTATATATACAAATTACTTTTAGCATGGTAAAGTCTACTGTTTCACAGGATGTGAGTAAATATCAATCCTATAAAAATAACTTCAATAAGAAAAATGAATGACAGTTATAAGTGCTAAAGAGGAAAAAAAATGAAAATGAAAAAAGGGAGAAACTTGAGGAGAAGGTACAATTTTAAATGGGTAAAATAGGTCTCAAAGGTGTGACATTTAAAATTAAAAATCAATCAGTCAATCCTTGGGCAGGAGCAATCCAGTGAAAAACAAGTGTAAAGGCCCTAAGCAGGAGCTACTTGGTGTATTCTAGAGACAATAAGGAGGTCAATGTAGGTGAAGTTCAGTAAGCAAGACTGTCATCAGTTATAGCAGGCAAGGTCAGAATGATAGAAACAGGGGCAGGAGGGCGTAAAATGTAGTATCTTGCAGGCTACTTTATGAATTCTGGCTTCAAGACACTTGATTAGCTATTTGAGGATTTGACAACAGATTAAATGTTGAATTTAAGGTATTTGTCATGAATAATTCTGATATTTTTGAAATAGTTTGTCCAAATTAATGGGAGAGAAGACAAAGTATGGGTGAATTAGAAGAAAAGATTAAATTATGTGATGCATGTGAAATAATCAGTAGAGCATCTAGCATAAAAAGGAGCACAATTGTTATACTTATTGCATAATGAAAATGCATGTAAACATAAAAATAAATCTAACCCATTATAAAATTGATGAAGCCCCCCAAAAGCAAGTAGTAAATTTAAACACACACTAAATTATGCTTTGTCTGTACCATGAATACTATGTAGATTTTTCAACCAATCTAAAGCTAGACATATGGAAAAAACTTCCAAGATACATGGCTGAAAAAGAAAGCAAATTGTAATTTACTTTCAAATCTGTGTACAATTTGTAAAAATACTATTTATGTGAATACATATGTGTGTGTATATCTGTTAATACACACATTTCACTGCTAGTCATCGTTACTTGTGAAAGGAATGTAGAATAAATAAATAAGAACTAAATATGTACTTTTCAAAGTGGCAAGTTAGTATATATATGCAGGTAAAGTAATCTAGCCATCTTTTATCTTCTTACCTTCATTTAAAATTTAGAAATTCTATTTCTAATTTCTATATATGTGTTCCTTTATTAAAACATGCTTATTAATTTTTACAGGTTAATATCCTCTCTCTACATGTACACATACATATATAAAAATACATACTCTCTCTCTGTATATATACACTCACATATACACTTGTACACACACACCCCAAATATTTTATTTATGTACACAGAGAACAATAAATGATATTGTTCTATCTTTAAATTTCCCAAAATGCCACAGTGATTTTTAAATAAGTTATGTATTTATCTATTTATGTAATTTTAATTGACAAATAATAATTATTTATATTTATCAGTTACAATTGTATTTCCATACATGTACACATTGTGAAATGATCAAATCAGGCTACTTAATGTATTCATTCCTCACATATTTATCATTTATTTGTGGTGAGAACACTGAAAACCCACTTTTAGCAATTATGAAAAGCACAATACACTATTGTTAATGATAGTCCCCAAGCTGTGTAATACCTCATCAGAACTTATTCCTTCTGTCTAACTGAAACAAATTATTTTTTTAAAAAAGACAGGATAACAGTGCATGTTTGGATAATACCTTTGGCTGAGATACCATCCCCCCCAAAAAACCAAAAACAAATATTTAACTACATGGAGATTAGGAATATCAACAACTTCATATCATACAAACAAAGACTATGGAATAATTTGAACAAAATTAAAAGATGATATGGGAACTTAACCTTTGCATTGCTTACAGTATTTAACATAATGCAGAATTAAAAGAAAAGTTTTGAAAGTCTCTCTTATTTTCAGCTGTGTTGGAAGGATCTGGACATATTGTATGGTATTTCCACATTAGACACAAAGTCAGAAGAGAGGAAAGAATAAAGACTAATAAAATTAAGCATGTTGTATCCTTTTTGAATTTTAGGAAAGAAATTTTGCCAAGATATATAAGAAAAAGAGGATAGAAAAAAAAATCTATTCATATTACTATTTCATGATTACTAACCTGGATGGGATTGTCTCTGATTAAAGGTGAATAAGCCAAGAAAGTGAATCAATTTAAAGAAGAAAAAAAAGGTGCTAACTTTTCATCATTGAGCAGAAAAGCAGTATAATAGAGACAACAGAATTGTATACTTTGCAAAAAGATATTGAGAGAAAAAAAATTAAATGTTTTTACTTTTAAGGAAGCTGAAGCAAAGACTGAAAGTATTTTGGAAGAAATAAAGCTTTATGTTGTGTTCTGGATTTAGAAATTGACAGAAACACTTTGATTTTTGACTCAGTCTTGTAAAATGCTATAGTATAAAAGTAATGAATAGTTTCAAATATCAAAAATTAGTATTGAGTTTCTATGGTGTGTCATAAAAACATTGAGTAGGGCTAAATGAAGAGAAAAAAACCCCAGCAAGCTTAATTTAAATTTAGCTAAATCTGAAACGGTTAACAGTAGGTGAAACCTGTGAAACATTGTCAATCATATTTTATGACTTCCTACAATTATCTTAAACATGTTAAAAAATGTTGATATCTACAGAAGACCTAGGCTAGCATTTTATATTGGTAAAGATGGTTTCTGCCACAAAATTATTTGACATGGTCCAGAGCCAATTACAATTGATGCCACAATGCAATAACATCTATTTTACTTATGATAAAGGAAATAGCTTAGATATAATTTTCATTAATTTTTTCCTAATTATTTTAAAAATAGAATTTTTGCTAGGCTCCCTGAAACATATTTTAAAGCTTTCTTATCATATCTTCACAGAAAACAAATTTCAAACATAGTAACTTCCTAGGTTAATTAATTTTACTTCCAGGTGAATTCTTTAATATCTTTTAAAATAAAATTCTTCCCTAATGGAAAACAGAATTATTTAATTATATTTTGCTCTAAAATAGATTCTATTATTTATTTTCTTACTATGAAACTGAAAATATATACAATAAAAAAACATGAATAGTGAGAAAAAAGTGATTGGCAAAGTTAATTTAAAAAATGAGGAGAAAATAAAGGGACACCTTATCTGCATGTAGACTGAATCACTAATTTTAAATAAAAAGCAGCATTCTTCAATAAGATTGATCATGAAATCTAGCTTAGTAAAAGTATATTTAATATCAAATATAAAAAACTAAATGTGTTAGTATCCAAGTAAAGAATATAAAATGTTTCTAAACATTTTCTTTAGCAGTTTTGTGTGTCAAAAAAGATGAAAATAAAAAAAATCCCTGAATCAAATAAACAGCTACTAGCAGTAATAAACTTAGAAACTTTACATAATACAAAGTTAGTATACAAAATTTAATTGAATTCTTATATTCTAAGGAAAAAAAATCAAATACACATATATCTTATAAAGAGATTCACAATGACTGTAATGTTGAGGTTCGATAAACTAAATAGCAAGAGAAAAGCATCAAGTCATATAAAATGGAATTCCCACCAGACTAACACCAGATTTCTCAATAGAAATCTTACAGGTCAGGGGAGAGTGGGATGATATATTCAAGTGCCAAAAGGAAAAAACCTGCCAGCCAAGAATAGGATACCCAGCAATCTATCCTTCAGAAGTAAAGGAGAAATATCTTTCCAAGATAAATAAACATTGCAAGAATTCACCACCACATGACTGATCCTATAAGAAATCCTCAAGAGAGTCCTACATCTGAAATCAAGAGTGATAACTACCATTATGAATACAAAAGAAAGAATGAAACCCATTAGTGCAGCAGGTATGCCAATAAGAAAGAGAAAAAAAAACTGTATCTTATCAATAAAACATCAAGCAACAAAGACAAACAATAAAGAGAAAGAAAGGAACAAAAGAAATATAAAACAAGCACACACAAAAAAATGAAATGGCAGGAGTAAGGTAATACCTTACAATAACAACACTGTGTATGAATGGATTAAATTTCCCACTTAAAAAATACAGACTGGCTGAATGGATTACAAAAGTAGACTCAACTATATTCTGCCTACATGAAACTAGGTTCACTAGTAAAGGCACACATAGACTAATAGTGAAGGGATGGGAAAAGATATTCTACACAAATGGAAACCAAAAACAAGCAGGAGTGACTATACTTATGTGGATAAAATCAACTTTAAACCAAAAGATATAAAAAGACATAAAGAAGAATATTTTATAATACTGAAGGGATCAATTTAGCAATAGGATATAACAATCGTAAATATATATGCACACAACATCAGAACACCTAAATACATAAAGCAAATATTGGATCTAAAGGGAGAGGTAGATCTCAATATAATAATAGTTGAAGACATCAACACCCCTCTCTAATTGGACACATCATCTAGACAGTAAATTAGCAGAGAAACATTGGAATCAAATTGCACTTGACAGACAATTACAGAGCATTTCACCCAACAAAAGTAGACTCAACTATATTCTGCCTACATGAAACTAGGTTCACTAGTAAAGGCACACATACACTAATAGTGAAGGGATGGGAAAAGATATTCTACACAAATGGAAACCAAAAACAAGCAGGAGTGACTACACTTATGTGGATAAAGTCAACTTTAAACCAAAAGATATAAAAAGACATAAAGTAGAACATTTTATAATACTGAAGGGATCAATTTAGCAATAGGATATAACAATCATAAATATATATGCACACAACATCAGAACACCTAAATACATAAAGCAAATATTGGATCTAAAGGGTGAGGTAGATCTCAATATAATAATAGTTGAAGACATCAACACCCCTCTCTAATTCGACACATCATCTAGACAGTAAATTAGCAGAGAAACATTGGAATCAAATTGCACTTGACAGACAATTACAGAGCATTTCACCCAGCAACTGCAGAATATATATTGTTCTTTTCAGTGCAAGGATCATTCTACAGGATAAACATGTTAGGCCTCAAATCAAGCATCAACAAATTTAAAAATTTGAAATCATATCAAGTATTTTTTTTCAGACCACAATGGATTAAAAAAAAAAAAAAAAACAAAAACTAGAAATCAATAAGTGAAACTTTGGAAACTATAAAAGTACATAGAAATTTAAAAAATGTGCTCCTGAATGATCAATGGGTCAAAGAAGAAGTAAAGCAGCAAATCAAAAAA
>NW_007758990.1:5879-6630 GCF_000696425.1 Galeopterus variegatus | reverse complement strand
AAGTGATTTGTTTTCATGTCTTTAATTTGAATATGTTTAGGCTGAATGTGGATTCTCCAGATCACTGATGACCTCGTCATCCCCTGTCTTCTGCTCAACCCTTCACACATTTATGTCACTCATTTGGCCTCTGAAGACATTTCAGTTAGCAACACCTCTTTCCCTTTCATTCTGATTATTTTCCCATGTTCCTTTCATATGTAGTATGTAGAGCTAGCCTGTACCCATCACGCATGCTCACACGCACATGCACACACACACTTGTCACATTCCCAAGTAGGAGAATACCTGGGTACTCCCCACCACCCAGGAAGGAGCACTATAGCATGAGCTCTCCCCTGCCTCTCCTGCCTTCCTAGTTTTCCTTCACAGAAAGAGTGACTTGCTTGGTTCGGGAGCTCATGGTAGACCTGATGTCTATGAGGCCACACTCCCAAGTGCAGAGTCAGGGCACTGGAATTCCTAACAGCCTTCCTGCTAGACGGTCCGTGCATCCAGCTCAACTTGCAGTGCAGTGAAAATCCTTATGATGCAAACTTCTCTCAAAAGCATACAACATTCATCCCCATCATTTTTAGAGACTCATTTATTCAACAGCTATATGCTGAGCATCTACGGGCCAGGAGTGGTGATAGAGCGGTGAGCATGAACAATACTATTACTGCTTTCATGGAGTTTTTCTATGACAAGGCTTTAGTTACAGTAGTGAAATGTGCATGGCAAAGCAAATACAGGTTGTAACAGTAGGAGC
>NW_007758990.1:0-207 GCF_000696425.1 Galeopterus variegatus | reverse complement strand
ACCTGTTTATAATTCTGAGGACCTGAGATGCCTGGATCATGTGAATAACATGTCAAATCCATGAACAGTTAGAACTGAACCCTCTACAAGAAGGTTTCTCAGCCTTGGCACAATTGACATTTGGGGCCAGATAATTCTTTGTTGCAGAGGTTGTTCTGTGCCCTGTAGGATGTTTAGCAGCATCTCTGGCCTCTACCCACTAGATGC
>NW_007758989.1:4655-6630 GCF_000696425.1 Galeopterus variegatus | reverse complement strand
CACTTAGAGACAATACAGTTTTATGGCTCCTCCTCATGGCGGTGGGTGGGGACACAACAGCGTGTACTGGGCTCTCGCGTGAGGCAGGCCCTTTGCTCACTTTAGCCCGTCTGCTTCTCACACGTGTCCTGGAGGGCGGGCAATACTTCCCCAGTGACAGGTAAGAGAATGGAGGTTCAGAGAGGCTATGCAAATTTCTCAAGGGCACACAGCTTGTGGGGTGCAGAGGCCCCTTGTGAGTCCAAATCCAGGGGCTGCCCAACCCCTCACTCCTCCCATCACACTCTTTTCCATGGAGAGACTCTTTGCTCTGGGTTTATAATAGGAGACAGTTGCATAAATTGTGGTGCATGGGCCAAAATCAGTTGGAAATTTTGAAATCAGATCTATGCAGGAAAGTCTGGTTCACTCACTGAAGTCTGATTTGTTTCTTCAAAGAAAGAGGCTAGAGTCCCTAGTGTCATTTTGGAGCATATGTCATGAACTGAGTTGCAGAAGCTATGGGGCTATCTTCCAGATGTTTCTGAGAGAAGAGCACCAGGCTTGGAAGGTGTTTTGCAGAGCTGTCAGGGTTCATAGGGACATCAGTAACGAGGATGGGACAGACCAGACCTTTCCTGGGAGAGGCAGGTGGGAGAGAAGGGGTAACCCACGGGGACACAGAGGATCTCTCACAGCAGATGCCAAGATGCCAGCTCCTTCAGCAACGTTCTGGTGAATTATCATTGCCACCTGGCTGGAATCTGTGCAAAGTCAGCTATATTCTGGGAAAAGCTCCTGTCACATCCCTCTTGGAAGAGGGTGTGGGGCCAACATGCCCCATCCGAAACTTGTCTATGGTTTTTCTCAGAAACTGCCCCCCTGGGCCTCCAGGGCACTTTATGCCCCTGGACATCTGACCAGGCCTCCCTTCTTTGGATGGATTAGGATATCCTAGTCTACTCTGGGTTAAAAGCCACTTTTCCCACATTGCTGCTGCTTCTGAGTGACAGCTCCAAGCAGCTCTCTTCTGGCTGAAAAAGTCCTCAAGATGTGTGGACACTGAACTCCATATACTCTACTATGTCACTTCTTCAAGGAAGCATCTGAATTTTTAAACTGTAGGCACTGACCCACTAGTAGGTCATGAGATTAATTTAGTGGGTCACACCCAGCACTTATAAAAACAATAAAATAGAATAAAACAGGCAGACAGTATCAGAATCAGAGGCACTGCATGCAGTATGAGGAAGTTTGTTTCACGAACCTTCCATCGCAGGGGTGTTTGTGTTCAAGGTTCGGGTGTGGCAGAGGCAGCTGAGTAGATGCAAATCTGTGCTCCCCTCCATAGTGTAGGTGTGGTCCCAGGGAGGGCTGCCCTGCCAGCGATGACCACACCCAGCCCCCTTGCCTCTAGGTGGGCCCCAGGTGACTTCCTCTTGCCAATGGAATGTGATTGAAAATGATGCTTTTCTGGGTCAGGTGGCTCTGACATCGGTGCAGAAGTCCTAGAGCATCCCTTGCCTCTAGGTGGGCCCCAGGTGACTTCCTCTTGCCAATGGAATGTGATTGAAAATGACGCTTTTCTGGGTCAGGTGGCTCTGACATCGGTGCAGAAGTCCTAGAGCATGGCAGAGCCTCAAAATGGCTGGGTCCCCGAGTCACTGTGTGGAGGAGGGCCACCCACAAACCAAAACCAGGAAACCTCACATTGCCATTTCTATGAGTGAGAAACAAACTTCTCTTGAGTTAAGCCACTGACATGTTGCCACCCATGTGTTTTACAGAGACTAATGTAATCTTATCTAACACACCATCAAATGTGTTTCTCACTGTGGGTCATGATCAAAACAGTTTGAAAAAACACCTGCTCTACTCCAACCTGCTTATTTGTCAGATGGAGAAACTGAGTGTCAGAGAGAGGGGGCTACCCACGGTCTCCTGGATGAGCTGGAACCAAACACGGTCATGCAGGAAGGTAGATGCCACGAGGCCT
>NW_007758989.1:0-873 GCF_000696425.1 Galeopterus variegatus | reverse complement strand
TGGCAGGTGAAGTGAAACATGACAGCGGGACCTCTAGAAAGCAGTGCCATGGGCAGAAGTCTGGTGGAGCCTCACCGAGGACCAGCCTGGCTGAAGCTGGCATCCACCAGCTATAAACTGGAGAGTGGGGAGGTGTCTGCACAGAGGAAAGCGTAGGAGGAAGGCCAGTGGGGCTGAAGCACAGGCCTGTGGGGTGGGGGCTGGTGGCACGAGGAGCCACCTGTCATCCCGAGGCTCAGAGGACTCTTGGTTGGATCTGCTTCCAGATGAGGAGTGAGCTGGACAGTCAGAGGAGCAAGGCCAATGGCCAGACCTGGCCAGTGGGGACGAGGCCTTCTCTGTGGTGGGATGGACGGAGGACGGTGAGGCTGTGGATGGACCAGTGGGGCCTGGCTTGGACAGAGGATGGGGCAGAAGCTGAAGAGGGGGGCTACCTATGTTGAGGGCCACGGGAGTTGCTGGAAGGGCAGTGAACGACGTCTCCTCTTTATGTCATGGCCTCAGCTGGCTGTCCTTCCCCTGAGAGCACCCTTGAGATGGCCTCCACTGCAGCCCCCCACACTTTCAGTTAGTATACCTTGTTAAATGTCCCTTCATTACTCAGAGTCTGAGAGACATGCTGCCAGGCCACTTCCTGAGAAGTCACAGCCAAGATAAAGTCACACCGTCAGGAGCCACCTGGGGCTCCCACAGCTGACGCGGCCCGTGCACACATTGCTGGCCATCATGGAATGACTGGACAGCACCAAGTCCTCCGTCAGGGTGCCAGCCCCCCATTTCAGCAAGTGCCCACGGGAGACAGCAGCCTGTGTGGCCGCTGTAAACCCACCTCAACTCACTTTCGAGCACTTACTGGGCAGGAAGTGAAGTGCC
>NW_007758988.1:6081-6630 GCF_000696425.1 Galeopterus variegatus | reverse complement strand
CCCAGTGGAAGCTCCACAGGTGCAGAGGCCGTACCTTTGCTGTTCCAGCATCTGGACCAGGCCTGGGCCCACAGTAGCTGCTCCATCAGCATGTGTGGGCTGGAGAGAGGAAGGCCATACGCTGGCATTCTGGCTTGGGACTGCGGGCCTTCTAGTGGAGCTGAGGCATGAGCGGTGGCCCACTCCCACCCTCAGAGGCTGCAGGGCTTGGGCAAGTCGTTTAACCTCCCATGCTCAGCGTCCTCATTTTTTTTTTTCCTTTTTGTGACCGGTAAGGGGATCGTAACCCCTGGCTTGGTGTCGCCCCCACCACGCTCAGCCAGTAAGCACACCGGCCAGTCCTATATAGGATCTGAACCCGTGGTGGGAGCGCCGCTGCACTCCCAGTGCCGCACTCTCCCGAGGGAGCCACGGGGTCGGCCCAGCGTCCTCATTTTTAACATTGGGCTTTTCTTGGTTTGTAGGGTTTGCATAAAGGTTTAATTAAGTGACATAATGGCATAGAATTTGTACTAAGATCTTTAACAAGGTGGACACGGAGTTGGTGGC
>NW_007758988.1:0-263 GCF_000696425.1 Galeopterus variegatus | reverse complement strand
CCTCATGATCCAAGCTGGCTACTGGAGGACAAGCCACCACACTTGTCTCCCAGGCAGGAGGAAAGAGTGCGGGGCAAAGCCAGGCAAATCTCTGGTTGAGTCAGCCCCTTTAAGACACCATCCACTTGTATATTCAATTCACTAGAACTCAGTCGTGCAGCCACACTTAGCTGTCAGATTTGAAAATGGAGTCACAGAACTAGGCCAATTGCCTGCATATATACACTGGGGCTCCATTCCAAAAAAGAGGAGAATGGACACTG
>NW_007758987.1:0-6631 GCF_000696425.1 Galeopterus variegatus | reverse complement strand
TTTTAAAAAAAAAAAAAAAAAAAAAGGAAAGGTGGTATTTCCATGCAACAGAATATGATTTGACCATAAAAAGAATGAAGTACTCATACATGCTATGACCTGGACGAACCTTGAAGATGTTATGGTAACTGAAAGAAGCCAGTCACAAAAGACCACATTTTGTACGATTCCTATAAAATGGAATTTTATATAAAATGTCCAGAACAGGGAAATCTACAGAGATAGTAGATTAATGGTTGCCAGGGGCTAAGAGGAAGAGAGAATGTGGAGTGACTGCCAATGGGTATGGGGTTTTCTTTTTTGGGGTAATAAATAATGTTCTAAAATTAGATGGTGGCACAACTGTGAAGATACTAAAAAACATTGACCGGAACACTTAAAAGGGTAAATTTCATGGTCTGTGGCTATTTCAATATAGCTATCACTTAAAAAACACATTTGATGAAATCAAGGTGTCAGCTGGGGGGGGAAATGTGAAAAAAAAAGACATTTGAAAAATCTTGTCTTCCTCTTCACCTGAAGAATTAAGTTCTGACTGTAGAATTGCCTATAAGGCTCATAAGACCTTGCACCTCCAACCACTCCCTTCTTTATTCCCTACCAAACTCAGAGGCTCCAGCAAACTACTCATGATTTACTCAGGCACTGTGGCTTTGTACATTCAGTTCCCTCTGCTTTGAATGCCCTTCCCCTATCTGCTTTGTTACTTCCCACTTGTTCCTTAAGACCCAACTCATTGCAGACTGAGCTGGTGGCCCTCCTTTGTGCTCACAATACATCCTGTGCATATGCTATTATAGCATGCATGGGATTGTTCCATAAATGTCAGCTTATTTGCTGAGTTCCTCAGAACTGACTTTCTTCAAAGCAGGGACTGTGTTTTTCATGCTGCATTCCCACCAGAAGTGCTCAATAAATGAAATAAAGGAATGAATGAACAGAATGAATAACACTCATTTCATTCTTGAGTTAGTTTTTGATCTCTCCTACTCTTATTCGTGTCTGTTAACATATTACATTTAGTTTTCATGTTACATTTTTCATATCTGTATGCTTTTCTATGATTTTGAAGTCTACAGTTTTTGTAATAAAGATAAACAGGATTGCCATCTTAAATCACTAGCAAGTTCCTTTTCTCAGATGCTGTTTTTGTATGGTTTGTGTAATTTATGTAACCAGTTGCTTCATACTATCACGATTCAATTACCCTCAATGCACTATTAATTAACCCTGTGATTGAAGTTTTACAAATAACTGATGGGCGAATCTGATAAATTGTGTCTGTGAGTTAATAAATTGAAGCTGGTATGTATTTTCACTACTGATGATAGTATTTATAAAGTTTGAGACCATTCTGGACCGGCCCCGTGGCGCACTCGGGCGAGTGCAGCGCTAGGAGCGCAGCGACACTCCCGCTGCGGGTTCAGATCCTATATAGGGATGGCCGGTGTGCTCACTGGCTGAGCGTGGTGCGGGCGACACCAAGCCAAGGGTTGCGATCCCCTTACCGGTCACAAAAAAAGACAAAAAAAAAAAAAGTTTGAGACCATTCTGAACTGCATTTCACTACTGATTGCATTTCACTAATGCTACCTCTTTTTTACCTCTTCATGTGACCCACGCTGCTGATAAGTTCATTTATTGTGAGGTCATGCTCTTAAATTGGAAAGAACTAGAGATGAGATGTGTAAGACCCAAAGTGAATTTTGTGGATAAGAGAGTGAGTCAGAGATCAGACTCCAACCGTGTTTACTTTCTAGTTCTAACTTCAAACTGAAATTTAGAAAATACATGACTTGCCTCATCAGTCTTTTAGCTCAGGCGTGGGTTAGGAAGGATACGTCAGAGTTAAGAAAGCATGTGGGTAGAAAGGAACCATTTGAAGTGGTGAGCATCTTTATGCTTAACACTTGTCTTTGTCAGGAAGTGGCTATGGGAGCTGAGAATGTGATGTCTTGACAAGGAGAGGGGCTCGAACAGAATTTTTCTGCATAATCTCCAAGATTCGTCATTTTACATAGGGTTTTTTGTTTTTTGGTTTTTTCCGACTGCTGGCCAGTGTGGGGATCTGAACCCTCGACCTTGGTGTTACAACGCCGCACTCTAACCAACTGAGCTAACAGGCCAGCCCATTTTAGATAGGTCTTGAAAAATAATTTTCAAACTTTTACGTGCCACAGAACTCTATCTAGGTAATTTCTTGGGAGAACATGCATTAGGGGTGTTCACTTTTCCAATTTTCTAAAGAGTCTTGAATAGACAAACTTTAGCTGAGCAGTCAGAATCAATGAGAATTGGGACTGCTTCGTGACTACTGCCTGTGAGTCAGTGCTTTTCCTGTCACTCTGCACTGGTGGTAACAATAGCCCCAGGGTTCCTATTTCTGTGCTGGACAGGAGCTTTACATACATTATCTCACTTGATCCTCCCCATAATCTGGAGAGGGAGGAGGTAATATAATCCCCATTTTAGACATGAGGAAACTGAGCCTTAGAGCAGTAAAGCCAATGGCCTGAGATTGTACCAACACCAGAAGTGTCAGAGTTGAGATTCCATGCAGAGGTCACTCTCACTTAGTTCCTAATAGTTGTTTGCTGTTGCCATCCATGCGTAGTCCAGTAAATGGATAATTATAACAGATGTGTGTTTTAGTACTGGATTGTTCAGGGTCCTTCCGTCCCACCGGTTAATTATTTGAAATCCCTCAAGAAAACAGATGTGTGTGGTAGGCAGAATAACAGCCCCCCAAAGATGTTCCCCAAAACCTGTAAATGCGCTACCATACATGTCAAAAGGGACTTTATAGATGTGATTAAGTCAAGGATCTTGAGAGGGGAGATTATCCTAAACTACCAGGCGGGGTCCAAAGTAATCATAATCATCCTTGTAAGTGAAAGAGGAAGGCAGGAGAGAGAGAATCAGGTGAGATACAGGGATTGAAGCGGAGGTCGGAATGATGTGATTGCTGGTGGGGGCCACAAACCAAGGAATGAGGGAAGTCTCTAAAAGCCTCCAGAAAAGACAAAGAAACAGATTCAAACAGCCTCCAAAAGCAATGAATACTTGCTCACACCTTGATTTTAGCCCTGTAAGACTCATTTCTGACTCTCACCTCCAGAACTGTAAGAGAATAAATCTGAGTTGTATTTAAGCCACTAAGTTTGTGGTAATATGTTACAGCAGCAGTAGGACACTAACACACACGGTGTCAGACACTCAGATCCCTCCACTCCACAGGGGCCAAAATTCACGCAACAATGACTGGTAATACTGCCCCTTTACCAAGTGGTGGTAAGTTCTGGTTATAACTAACAGCGATGAAGAGAGGGAGCTGCTACTGGTCCTGAGGTTCTTACAGCCATCCTTACAAGGGCATGTGGAGAGTCCTCACAGGGCTGGTTGGTTAGCTCAGTTGATAACAACGTCCAGGGTTAGATCTCTGTACTGGCCAGCTGCCAAAAAAAAAGTGGGGGTCCTCACAATCTTCAGGAGATTCATTTTTGTTATCTTTATAGCATTAAAGCCTCTTAAATTTATTATTTCAGCATCTAGGGGAGCACCTACTACATGCCAGGTTCTAGAAATTCAAAGATGAGTAGGACTCAGATCCTTAAGGAGCTTACAGCGTAGTAAGGTGGCAGAACGTGTAAACAACTTATTATAATGCAACGAAATATGTGCAAGGACAAAAATATCTCCAGGAAAAGAATCCTAGAGCATGGAAGGTATGAACTCTGTCTGGGGAGGGGAAGAGGGACAGGGAGGTTTGGAGAGGGGTTGATGTCAGGGGTTGGTGTGTGGCTAACATCTTTGGGATCCCCAGCTTTGGTAGGAGAGGTTCTGACACCTAATCTAGGTTCCAGTGTCAACAGACCTGGTCTGTGCTGGGGCTGGCACAGATTTTTTTTTTTTTTTTTTTAAAGATGACCGGTAAAGGGATCTTAACCCTTGACTTGGTGTTGTTAGCACCATGCTCACCAGTGAGCTAACTGGCCATCCCTATATGGGATCTGAACCCGTGGCCTTGGTGTTATCAGCACCGCACTCTCCCGAGTGAGCCACAGGACAGCCCCCCAGATTTTTGAGGCTGGGAAGGGAGAGAAACTCTAAGAGGAAGAGTCCAGGAAAGAGAAGATTTGCTGATACCCACACATGGCAGATGATCAGAGCTCTGGAGATCTATTCTCCATGACTTCTTGGAAGTTCAGGAGAGATAAAGTGAAAGGTTTCATAAACTGTAACATACCAGCTAAACATAAAGCATTATTATCTACTTGCTTGGGATTTGTGCTTAGACACTGGGAAATTGCTTCTCAATTTTTGTCTCTAATCTAAGTCAATCTTCCAATTAAGAAAAAAAAAAACCCAAGATACGGACGTAAAAGTAGGTCTATGTTTCATGAGAAATACCTAACATGCTCCATTTAAAACATATTTTTAAAAAATTTGTTCTGGCAGCCCACCAATATGGGGATCCAAATCCCTGACCTTGGTGCTATAACACCATGCCCTAACACAGCTAACTGGCCAGCCTTTAAATTTTTTTTTTTTTTTCTTAAAAGATGACTGGGAGGGGATCTTAACCTTTGACTTGGTGTTGTCAGCACCATGCTCACCAGTGAGCTAACCGGCCATCCCTATATGGGATCGGAACCCGTGGCCTTACTGTTATCAGCACCACACTCTCCCGAGTGAGCCATGGGCTGGCCCTAAATTTTGGATATAAGAACTTATCACACACTCTATGACATAACCCCTCATGATTTTCTATCCCTAAACTTAATCCTGAGACCACCACATACACACCTTTCCTACTGAACATTTACTGATATGCTCAGAAACTGAAATTTAAAGCTGGAAAGGACCTTAAAGATAATTTAATGAGAGCTTGTATTACATATCCAGAGGAGTTAAGAGAGCCTTTCAAGGTTTCAGAGATGGGGCAGTGCCAGGAATAACACTCAGCCCAAACTTCTCCTGCACACCAAATTTCTGGTTTAGTTTGCTTCAAAGTTTACCTTAACTTGTTTTATTCCCAGCGGTTTCAAGCAATAACAACAATTCTCCCCGTTCAGTGCAAATCATTTTCACAAAACGTTTCTTTCTTTTTTTTTTTTTTTTAAAGATGACCGGTAGGGCTGGCCCGTGGCTCACTTGGGAGAGTGCGGTGCTGATAACACCAAGGCCACGGGTTCGGATCCCATATAGGGATGGCCGCTTTGTTCACAGGCTGAGCGTGGTGCTGACAACACCAAGTCAAGGGTTAAGATCCTACCGGTCATCTTTAAAAAAAAAAAAAAGAAAAAGAGAACCGGAAAGTCCTTAACCCTTGGGCTTGGGGTTGTCAGCACCACGCTCAGCCTGTGAACAAAGCGGCCATCCCTATATAGGATCCGAACCCATGGCCTTGGTGTTATCAGCACCGCACTCTCCCAAGTGAGCCACGGGCCAGCCCTACCGGTCATCTTTAAAAAAAAAAAAAAGAAAAAGAGAACCGGAAAGTCCTTAACCCTTGGGCTTGGGGTTGTCAGCACCACGCTCAGCCTGTGAACAAAGCGGCCATCCCTATATAGGATCCGAACCCATGGCCTTGGTGTTATCAGCACCGCACTCTCCCAAGTGAGCCACGGGCCAGCCCTACCGGTCATCTTTAAAAAAAAAAAAAAGAAAAAGAGAACCGGAAAGTCCTTAACCCTTGGGCTTGGGGTTGTCAGCACCACGCTCAGCCTGCGAACAAATCGGCCATCCCTATATAGGATCCGAACCCATGGCCTTGGTGTTATCAGCCACAGGCTGGCCCACACAAGATAAGTTTTAACTACTGATAAGAGTTTTAAACTCATTCTACCAATTTTACAAATGAAGAAAGTGAGGCCAGCACTCCACCACCACCACCACCACCAAAAGAAAAACAAAGAAAGTGAGGCAAAAATGGTAAACATTGGCCGGCCCAGTGGCGCACTGTAGCAGTGCGCCACTTGCGAGCGCGGCAGCGGCGCTCGCCGAGGGTTCGGATCCCACATACAGACCAGCCGCTCACTGGCTGAGCGAGGTGCGGGCGCAACACCGAGGGTTGCGATTCCGTTGCCGGTCCCGGTCCGGTACGGGCGCGACACTGAGGGTTGCGATCCATTGCCGGTCACGAAAAAAGACAAAAAGGAAAAAAAAAATGGTAAACATTTAGGAGAAAAGGTAGCATCTTCTTTTCATTAGAAGCAGATAAGCACATAAAGTGTTTTATTGGTAACGCTTTCATTACAAACTCATAGTGTTAAATCTTTATAAAAATTTCCCTCAAAGTATAAAGGACAATTTTTTAATGATAAATGGGATAATTATTTATCAAAAAAGTTAGAGAAGCCGCCTCAGCTCAGTTATACTGTCTTTGCAATAAGAGGTTGTGATTGCCAAGAGGGAGAAATCTCTACTCTTGGGTCCTCTTCTGTGATGTCAGCTGTCATAGCAGGGGCTTCATGAACATAACACTTACAAACACAATCCATTGCCTATGAAGTCTAGAGTACAAAAGGATATTACCAAGGAACGTTACTACCTAATTATTTTCCCATCATTATTATTTCAACCACAGACTTTTGTCAGCTTTTTTTTTTTTTTTTTTTTTTTTTAAAAT
>NW_007758986.1:6233-6631 GCF_000696425.1 Galeopterus variegatus | reverse complement strand
TAGGCCAGACTAATTGGACAGTCTCCATGGATTGGCCCACACTCAAGTCACTCACGCTGAACAACAACTACCACCTACAAAAGCAGATGTGCAGCAGCAGCGTGAAGGCGATGGTGGCTTGCTGGTGTCGGTGAACACAGCTGCTGAGTGGGCAGGAGTCCCCCCATTTGCTAGAAACGCACTGTCTGTTCAGTGACTATTCGGTCTTCCATGATGCTGGTCGAAATCGATTCCTGCTCTCTCTTACCTCCCCATGTGAGCGTGTCTATTTCTCGCATCCTGAAACAAGCTCAGTTAGTGCAGACAGGTCCATACTGCAATTGTCCTTCCAGAAAGAGCAACCTGTCATCTTCCACTCAGGAGCCCTAGGAGGGCACCCAACTTCCTCCACAAAAATG
>NW_007758986.1:0-679 GCF_000696425.1 Galeopterus variegatus | reverse complement strand
GGGGATAGTCTTCATTCAAGATAAGGTGTTCCTCTTTCCAAAGGCCTTGTGCTACAGCCTGTTGTCCTGTGAGACCCTCCCACCGTGGGTACATTACCCCTCACAGGGAGGCCAGAGGGGGCCGAGTTCACCTACTGGATCCTAAGTGTTATGCACACGTGTATTAAATAAATATGGGATGCACACTTACTGAGTACCAGGTGCCATCTTAGGTGTTGATGTCACTGCCTCCCAGCAACCCTGAAAATTAAGTCCAAATTCTTATTTTATATTTACAGAAACTGAAGTTCTCAAAGATTAAGTAACCTGCCAAAGTTACTGATGAGCGGCCCAGCTGGAATTCAAACCTGGAGCCTTCCAAGCCCACGCTGCTTCCACCCGGGACACCCGCCTCTCTCAGAGCCGGTTGGAGTGTTCCCCACTTCTGTGCCACGTTTGAGTGTTGACAAAGCATCAGGTCTCCACCCTTCCTGCAAGAGCCCCTTCAGGCTTGGGGCTGGTGAGCACCCCGTGGCAGTCAGTGCAGTGGTCCCGCGGCGTGCGGCGTGGAGCGGGCTTCAGCAGGCAGGGTGGCTAAGCCTGCACAGCTGGCCCGAGTCTGCGCCTCTGGTGACTCTCAGAAGTTGACGAGAACATGATTCTAACATCCAAGTGCCGAAAGGGGAAGAACTGATATGGG
>NW_007758985.1:6028-6631 GCF_000696425.1 Galeopterus variegatus | reverse complement strand
GAGAACCTGGTATGACTTCTGGAGGTAAAACCCACAAAAGTGTGCCCTCCACCCCTTACACCGAGCACCCAGGAGCTCTTAACTCTAAAACTGGTCCACATTTAGCCTCCAGCAATTTATCACAATCACCATTTAAGTGTTCCTGCCAGTTTATTAAAAACTGCAGAATCAATTAGTAAATGTATAAGTTTATTTCCTTTGAAAGGTAAATGACATAGATAAAGCTTTGGAAATGCTAATTTTTAAAAGGGGGAAAATCATGGGCTGGCCCGGTGGCGTACTGCTATAGTGCGCCGCTTCGGTGGCGCTCCCGCCGAGGGTTCGGATCCCACATACAGACCGGCCACTCACTGGCTGAGCGAGGTGCGGGAGCAACGCTGAGGTTTGCGATCCCGTTGCCGGTCCCGGTCCGGTACGGGCGCAACACTGAGGGTTGCGATCCGTTTCCGGCCACGAAAAAAGACAAAAAGGAAAAAAAAAAGGGCGGGGGGGGAATCAAATACCTAGAATTAGGAGTGAGAACTATAAACAAGCATATAAGGGCATGACGTACAAGCTGTCCTGCCAGGCTCAGCCCAGCCAGGTTCAGAGCTTTTGATAATA
>NW_007758985.1:0-268 GCF_000696425.1 Galeopterus variegatus | reverse complement strand
GGGGTTGGGGTGGAGGGGGGAGGGGGGAAAAGTAACCTGTTTTCAAAAAAATAGAAAAAGAAAAGAAAGGAAAAAGAAAATGAGTTGGCTGTAAGTGTGTGGGTTTGTTTCTGGGCTCTCTATTCTGTTCTGTTGGTCTGTTTGTCTGTTATTATGCCAGTACCATGCTGTTTTGTTTACTATAGCTTTATAGTATATTTTGAGGTCAAGAAATGTGATGCCTCCAGTTTTATTTTCAAGATTGCTTTAGCTATACAGGGTCTTTTTG
>NW_007758984.1:6122-6631 GCF_000696425.1 Galeopterus variegatus | reverse complement strand
CTGAGCACCTGGAAGCTCTGCATCGTTGGTCCTATTTGCAAAGGAGGAAGCTGAAGTCCAGGGGATGGAGCTGGAGCCTGCACAGCAGCACACGTCCCTGAGCAGCCTGTCACCCACTCATCCCTGCTGCTCCTGCTCAGGACTCAGCCCTGCTCTCCTTCCAGGCGGAGAGTTGATGTCCAGGAACAAACCCTGGCTTGCATTAAATTTCTCGGCCTCAGGACTGCCTCTGAGCCATGGCCAAGTTAGCCACACTTTCAAAATGGTCCAGAAGGGCTCCCCCTTCCCAGAGCTGCATCCTCTCAGGGTTTCTTGGCTATAGGCACGGAGTGGGTCTTTGAGATGCACCTGCAGCACTGCCCTAGGGCCTCGTGCCAGGCCCTGTCCTAAGGGGGTCTCGCCCAGGTTCCTCAAAGTATGTTCTGGAGAGCGCTGGTCCAGCAGGATGTTAACTAGACATGACACAAAATGAGTTTGAGGACAAGTATGTTTGGACACTTGGAATTAAA
>NW_007758984.1:0-1416 GCF_000696425.1 Galeopterus variegatus | reverse complement strand
CAGCAGTCTCCCCGGTGGGGCCTGGGGTCCTCACAGAGGGTGTGGCAGGGAGGTGTCTGTGAACAGGGACCATGTGCCTCTTCCACTGCATGCAGGGTTTGAGTCTCCTGCAGGACCCACCCCATCACCCTCCGTGCCCCCGGCACCCCCGTGGCAGGGCCGCAGTGTGGCCAGCTCCAAGCTCTGGATGTTGGAGTTCTCTGCCTTCCTGGAGCAGCAGCAGGACCCTGACACGGTAGGTCCCAACCTCGCTGCTCCTCTAGCTTCTTTTCTGCCTGCTTCTGGCTTTCTTCCCTGCCCTCCTGCCCACTCCACTTTGGGGCTTAGCTTCGGTGCCCTGTTCCTTTCTGGTCTTCCCGTCCTGTTGGCCCTTCTCTCCCCTTTCCTGTCCTCCCTCCCCTCCCCGCTCACCTGTCCTCCCCTCCTCCCCTGCATGTGTCGGCTCCCACTCCAAGCCCTCCCTGTCCTGTATCCGTCCTCCCCTCCTAACCAGCCAGCTCTTAGTCCAAAGCCACTCGCGTCCCAGCCCACCCCCCACCGGTCCGTCCCTTTCCTGGCTCTGAGGGGCAGACAGGAAGCTGTGGAGCCTCCTGCGTCTGAGCCACATCCTATGGGACACCAGCAGAGAGCAGAGCCTGCCCCCAGCCTGTCCCTTCAGTGTCCAGTTCCTGGGTGGCCAGCGTCACGGAGGCCACCTGACAGGTTGCCAGAAACCATCTCACTCTGACATTTTCAAACTTACTTTTTAGCTGAGGAACCCATTAATCAAAAAGAGTCTTACTCAGAAGCCCTGTATATAAAACCAAAGAAGTAGCTGTTTACTGTCTCCATCCTACCAGTGGGGAAACTGAGGCCGGGAGAGGTGAAGCTCCTGCTGCAGGGCAGGTGGTGGGTGAGCAGCAGAGCTGGGCTCTGAGCCCTGGGCCGTCACAGGGCTGCGCTGCTGTGCCCTGGCCTCCCTCAGACCGCCACTCTCTCTGCAGTACAACAAGCACCTGTTCGTGCACATTGGCCAGTCGAGCCCAAGCTACAGCGACCCCTACCTCGAAGCCGTGGACATCCGCCAGATCTATGACAAATTCCCAGAGAAGAAGGGGGGGCTCAAGGAGCTCTTTGAACGGGGACCCTCCAATGCCTTTTTTCTCGTGAAGTTCTGGGTAAGCCTGTTCATAAATGCTCCCTTCCTGCCCTCAGCGCATCCACAGCAGCAAGGGGAGCAGGGAACAGTGGGCCTGAGGTGCCCTTGACACGGGGAAGCTCGGAGGGCAGCACCCGAGCCGAGGCGGGGAGTGGGCCCGTGAGGCCGGAGAGCGGGTGCACAGGATGAGTCCTTTTCCAGTAGGAGGTCACGGCAGCCCCACCTGGGCAGGGGCCTCAGGAGGTGCCCTGCTGGGAAGACGTGCAGGAGACCCTGCA
>NW_007758983.1:5508-6631 GCF_000696425.1 Galeopterus variegatus | reverse complement strand
GGCCGGCCCTCATTTTTCATTTCTGATTTTATATATTTGATTCTTTTCTTTTTTTCTTTGTTAGTCTATGTAAAGGTTTATTGATTTTGTTTATCTTTTTGAAAACCAACTCTGTTTCATTGATCTTTTGTATTGTTTTTTAAAATCTCTAATTCATTTATTTCTGGTCTGATCTTTATTATTTCTCTTCTACTGATTTTGGGTGTGGTTTGTTCTTATTTTTCTAGTGCCTGGAGGTGTAATGTTAGGTTGTGTATTTGAAATCTTTCTTCTTTTTTGATGTAGGCCTTTATTGCTATAAACTTCCCTCTTAGAACTGATTTCATTGTATCCCTTAGGTTCTGGTATGTTGTGTTTTCTTTCTTTTTAAAAAATTTTTAAATTTAAATTTAATTTGATTTATTTTTTTGTTGTTTTCATTTTCATTTGTCTCCAGGAATTTTTTGACTATCTTTTCTTGGGGGGGAGATGGGGGCGGTGTTGGCTGGTTTGGAAATTGAACCTTTGACCTTGGTGTTATAACACTGAACTCTAACCAACTGAGCTAACTAGTCAGCCTGTCTCCAGGAATTTTTTGATTTCTTCTTTGACCCGTTTGAGCATATTGTTTAGGAGCATGTCGTTTAATTTCCATGTATTTGCATGGTTTCTAGTGTCCCTATTGTTTTTTTGTTTATTTGGTTTTTTTTTTTTTTTGGACCAGGAAGGGGAGCGGAACCCTCCGCATGGTGTTGTCTGCACCACGCTCAGCCAGTAAGCAAACCGGCCATCCCCATATAGGATCCGAACCTGTGGCCTCGGGGCTACCAGCGCCGCACTCTCCCGAGTGAGCCACGGGGCTGGCCCGTTAGTGCCCCTATTGTTGATTTCTAGTTTTATTCCATTGTGCTCAGACAAGGTAGCTGATAGGATTTTGAGTTTTTAAAATTTATCGAGACTTGTTTTGTGGTCTACTTTAGAAAATGTTCCATGTGCTGTTGAGAAGAAGTATGCTCTGCAGCTGTTGGATGAAATGTATATATGTCTGTTAGGTCCAATTGGCCTAAAGGAGAGAATAATTCTGATGTTTCCTGGTTAATTTTCTGTCTGGATGATCTGTCTTTTGCTGTAAGTGGGGTGTTAA
>NW_007758983.1:0-208 GCF_000696425.1 Galeopterus variegatus | reverse complement strand
GCTCCTCGGGCCTGTTCCCCAAGACCGTTCTGTCTCCCTAGGCCTTTGGGCCTCAAATGGAAGTGTTGGCCCCAGAGGCTTTTGCAATGCCTTCAGGGCCTTTCCCCTTTCTCTTGATAATCCTGTACTTTTATGTTAATCTTCTTAGTACTATTGAATTTTTCTTCTGAAAATGCTCTCTGCTTCTCTACCACATGGCCAGGCTGCA
>NW_007758982.1:5716-6631 GCF_000696425.1 Galeopterus variegatus | reverse complement strand
CCCGCGGCCTTGGTGTTATCAGCACCGCACTCTACCGAGTGAGCCACGGGCCGGCCCTCCTGACGTTTTTTAAAAGAGGATTTCACTTCATCAGAATCTTTCTTTACCTGTGAAACATGTGTATCTTCAGTTTCCTCATCATCTGCTAAAGAAAAGGTCACTCTTTTCAAGGTTTCCTTATGTTGTCCACTGTCTTCACTGTCTTCAACCCGGATGGGCTCCCGCCAACACCTGAAGCGGCTGCAGCAATGGCTCTCAGGCTGTAAGTCCCAGGTTGCTCCTCCTGACACCTCACTGAGGCGCTGCAGGAGGCTGGAGGACAGCGGGACCCACTGTCGATGGAGAAACCTTTTTTTTTTTTTTAAACAAATAACCCAATTAAAAAATGGGCAAAGGCACTAAATAGACATTTTTCAAAGGAAAACATACAAGTGGCCAACAAATACATGAAAAAATGCTCAACATCAGGGAAATGCAAATTAAAAAAACACTGAGATACCTCAAAGGAAAACATACAAGTGGCCAACAAATACATGAAAAAATGCTCAACATCAGGGAAATGCAAATTAAAACAACACTGAGATACCTACCACCTCACCCCAGTTAGACTGGCTATAATCAAAAAGACGGTGAATAACAAATGCTGGTGAGGGTGTGGAGAGAAGAGAACACTCCTACACTGTTGGTGGGACTGTAAATTAGTACAACCACTATGGAAGGCAGTATGGAGGTTTCTCAAACAACTACAAATATACCTTCCATACGATCCAGCAATACCACTTGTGGATATATACCCAGAGGAATGGAAATCATCATGTCGAAGGGATACCTGCACTCCCATGTTCACTGAAGCTCTGTTTACAATAGCCAAGATATGCAACCAACCTAAATGTCCATCGATGGATGACTGGATAA
>NW_007758982.1:0-825 GCF_000696425.1 Galeopterus variegatus | reverse complement strand
AAAATACATCTAACAAATGACCCAGAAATTCTTCTCCTAGGTATTTACTGAAGGCAAAATAGAAACCCATTTCCCCCGAAGGACTTGCACATAAATATTCACAGCTGATTTGATCGTAATAGCTGACAGCCATAAACATCCCAAATGTTCACCAGACAAGTGGATAAACAAAATCAGCACATTCATATGATAGAGCACCATCAGCAATAAAAAAGAATGCACGCAACATGGATGAACCTCAAAAACATCATGTTGAGCGAAAAAAGCCTGACACAAAAAATTATACACCTATGATGACAGACATCAGAACACAGTTGTCCACGAAGTGGTGTCTAGCTGGGAGAGACCATGAAGGGACTTTCTGAGGTGACAGCATCTTGATTCAGGTGGTAGTTACATGGGTGTCTACAGCTACGCTTACCAAAACTTGAAGTTTTACGCTTAAATTCTATGTATTTAATTGTCAATTTTACCTTGATCAAAAAAAAATCTTTATGGGGCTGGCCCCGTGGCTCACTCGGGAGAGTGTGGCGCTAGTAGTGCCGAGGCTACGGGTTCGGATCCTATATAGGGATGGCCGGTGCGCTCACTGGCTGAGCGTCGTGCAGACCAGACCGTGCCGAGGGTTATGACCCCCTCACGGGTCAGGAAAAAAAAAAAAAATCTTTATGAAACTTCAGAGAAAACATCCTACAGCAGGTGGAGTATATTTTTTTAATTGATTTTGAACAAAGAAGTCACTTGATTAGCAATTCCTTGCATAAACTCAAAGAATTCACATGGAGGCGGAGGAGACTATAATGTTTCTCCTGAAGTCAGGGGTCA
>NW_007758981.1:5994-6631 GCF_000696425.1 Galeopterus variegatus | reverse complement strand
AGAGAGACTCTTATGTGCTCTCCTTTTAAAGCCCCCAGAACCGCACCCATGGCCACTGTTATTAATCCATTCATTAGAGCATGGTCCTCAGAATCTAATCACCCACTTTTCAATTTCAAGGCCCTACTTTTCAATTACCATAATAGGATTTCCCACCCTTTTAACAGTCACAGTAGGGATCAAGCTTTTAATACATAAAACTTGGGGGACGCAATTCAATCCATATCAGCACCCATTTCTCTACACTGAGGTAAAATTAACTCCTTTAGGGAGCCACCCTCCTCCATTAATTCATTTGAGGGCCATGATTTAACAGAACCTGAACCATCCTCTGAATGAATGATTGGTTGGGAGTAATGTATGACCTGACTATAGAGACTAGTTCAACAGTAGGCCTGTGACCCAAGCAGGCCAGTCACAGCCCTGAACATCAGTCCAGGACTTGCTGCTGGGATCAGTGGGAAAGGGAAACTCTCTTCTGTTTTCTGGGATTCCTAAGCCTAGATCTGCGGATAGCCACTTAGCCATCACTTGAAATCAGCCTGAGAATAAAAGCAACATGGGGAAAAGCCAAGTTGGGTAGTGGAGAATATACAAACTACATTGTGTGAGCATCTAAATCTAGCTTCACTTGAAG
>NW_007758981.1:2623-3307 GCF_000696425.1 Galeopterus variegatus | reverse complement strand
GAGCAAAATTATTAGAGAGTGAGAATAGAGCATTAAGCATTAAAATAATTTAATGAAGTTTTTACTGAGATAATTGATCTCAGTTTTAAATAAACAATTACCTACATCTTTCAATTTATGGCTGCTTTTAATACTTTTTTCTGCCTCCTTCTTCATTGTCAGACTGTCAGTTATCACATATTACAACTGTCAGAATGCCTAAGTCTAGAAACTATCCTTTTTAATTTCTTGCTTCTAATCTGCAATGGAGAGGGAAACTGGATTTTCTCTAAAAATAAGAATAAACAGCCTCTGAGTAAGAATCAGTGAATTTTCTAATGGTGAATTGGTGACCTTATTATATGGTTTTTGATCTTTTTGGGGGGAGTGCTGGCTAGTTAAGGGGATCTGAACTGTGACCTTAGTGTTATAAGATTGTGTGATCTTTTTTCTGGCTTTTCAAAGGCTGATTTTTGCTTACTTCTAGTTTTCTCAATTAAGTGAGGTGCTTTTGTAACAAATTTAAAATTTCAGAGACTTTTTATGTAGCTAGGCATTGCACTTATGCATGATGTATTTTCCCTTGCTCATGATCTTCTAATGGGGGTATTTAATGTGAATAGAAACAAATCCAGTTCTATATTTTGTTTCAATTCCTCTTCCAAATCGACCCCTCCCCTTCTCTAGCCAATGTAAGACAATTAA
>NW_007758981.1:0-982 GCF_000696425.1 Galeopterus variegatus | reverse complement strand
GAATGTCTTTTTATAATTCTATTATTCCCATCTCAATCCTTATGTTTTGTCAAAGGGAATCCTTTCCAATATGTTTCTTCTCTGTTTAGAAACCACTCTAATGGAAAATTTTCTCTAATTATTTTTATATATTCCAGATGAAGATTATTTTACTCTTATTCTAACCATTTGTTAATGAGCCACATTTGTTAATTGAGTTTTCTTGACCCAAATTCCAAGTATTTGTTTTGTTTTGGTTTGTTTTTCTGTTCGTGTTTTTTAATATCAGGATGTGTTTTTTTGTTTGTTGGTTGGTTTTTAAATATTAGGACATGGTTAACAATTATTAGAGATGGATAAAATCCTTCCCGGAAAAAAAAGATGTATGTCATTAATTGGGCAAGCCATCACAGTCTCCACTTAATTACTCATAGAATCCAGCAATGGATTCAAAGGTATCTGGATTGTTTGGTTATAACGGGATGCTAACGATGGTATGGTCAAAATAGCCTCATTTCAGCCCAATTAAATTAGTTTTATGCTGAAAAAATTTCTGCTACGAATGTGTGTACTTCAGTGTAGGCAGACATCTCAATGATCCACCTGCTCCATCAGGAAGGGAGAAAACTAAATGGCAACCTCATCACTCTGAGCAGAGTTTCAAGGTAAAGAGCTTACATTTCTATAGATGTCAGGTCAGTGTATGTGAGATCATAGTTATTTATTTTTAAATAATCTCAGGAACTAAAGATAACACTGTGTCCAATTTTGTGTTGACCCAGAAGCTTTCTCTTTCTGGTGCCAAACTAGCCTGCAAAATGACCGAGGGCATCAACCTGTCATGATTTCATTACCTGTACTCTCACAATCTTCACCAAAGCTTATTATAAGGGGAGTTAATTACAGACCTGACTAACTACACAAAACTGATATATATAATATATAAAAAACTTTTTATTGCCAGATGAATGCTTTCTCAGCTGCAATTATATTGAACAGCAAG
>NW_007758980.1:5834-6631 GCF_000696425.1 Galeopterus variegatus | reverse complement strand
GATCAAGGTTCCAGCAGTACTGCTGTCTCATAAGGGCCCACTTCCTGTCTTGTAGATGAGGATTCACAAGGCTTTTCCTTGGCACATGCTCCTGGACAGAGATCTGTCTCTGTCTTTTTACAGGCATTAATTTCATCATGAGAGTCCTACCCTCCTGATCTAATCTAGCCCCAATTAACTCCCAAAAGCTCCACCTCCAAATACCACCAGATTAGGGATTAGGGTTTCAATATATGAACTTCAGTGGGGGTCACAAAGATGCAGTCCCTAGCATGCCCTTAATCTTATTGTTGTGTTTTATGTGTGTCTTTAATTCACATAATTGATAAAATGCCATACATCTCATTGTTTTCTCCTATATTTTTCATTCAATGCTGTTTTCAATTATATCCATGCTATTGTATGTATATCTAGTCCATTTCTTCTTTCTGAAGCATGGAGTTCCATCACTATCATCATCATATATTAATCGTTCAGTATCCTAGTCTTAAACACATAGATTATCCCAACCTTCCACTAATTCAAACACAGTTGCAATTAAAATGAGCATACATTCCATTCTCTTAAAAATCAATATAAGAGTTTTTCCACTGGTAAAATAGCTGTGTTTTATACCATGTTTATAATTATTGTCACATAATATTTCCAGAAAGCATTATACAATGACTTTACCAGTCTACACTCCTACTAGCAGTTCATGAGAGTTCTAGTTTACCTGTACCTCACCTACCCATGATGAAGCTTTTCTCTTTGCAAGTTAATACTCATTCTACTGGGTATTAAGTAGTATCTCTTAT
>NW_007758980.1:3491-3845 GCF_000696425.1 Galeopterus variegatus | reverse complement strand
TGTTGTACCAATTTATTTTATAAGCCAGAGAACTAATTTTGGTAATTTTTTCCAATTTGATCAAATATTTGAAGAATTGCAGGATTTTTCCTACTGTGTTTTAGCACATATTGCTAGATCTTGTAGGTTCAAATAAACATCCTTTCAAAGACTTGGGTACAAATGTGTGAAGAGAACCAAGAAAGGAGTTACATTGGACAGGGCTAAGGATGGCTGATTCACTCAGTCAGAATTTCTTTTAAAACTGGTAATATCTCAGGCTGTGACATGTTGATAATCATGGAATCCACTTCTTTTGTCCCCGTATAAATAAATGGTAACAATCACTGTTTTTTTAAATCACTACCCTTTCTT
>NW_007758980.1:0-342 GCF_000696425.1 Galeopterus variegatus | reverse complement strand
TTATGATAAATTAAATTTTAGAGGATTCTAGGAATTTCAAAAATGTTTTTCTGTTTGTTACCCACTAAAAGTAAAAGTTTGAATTTGCCATTTATATTAACTCAAGGTTTGGTTAGAATAAAGGATACAAATGGTTAAATAAGAAGCAAGATGGATTTTTATGTCTTTGTAAGAAAGAGAGAAAAAGCAAACGTAGTGAGAGAAAACTATTTCTGTATTGCTTTCAAAAAACAATCAATCAAAAATGTAATCAAGGGCCGCCCCGGTGGCGCACTCGGTAGAGTGCGGCGCTTGGGAGCACGGCGGTGCTCCCGCCGAGGGGTCGGATCCCATATAGAGACC
>NW_007758979.1:5788-6631 GCF_000696425.1 Galeopterus variegatus | reverse complement strand
GACAGTGAAATATTTGAGAATGATGTTTTAACTGTGACATTTGAAATTGATTACCCTTAAATAGTAGCATTTCTGTATACAATGCTTTATCTAAATTATTATACTTTTATTTTTCAGAGAAAATTGTGGTATAAATAATGTATGTGTGAAACTAAACATTTACAACAATTTAAGTTATGTGTTATTTATTATAGAATATGCATTGTAAATTGTAAAACTAACCCATTTAATTTTTATAAAGCTGCCTAGGGAAGTATTTTTAATATATGGAAATACATCCAACTCAATGATATGTTTGGTGTATATTGATTATATGTTTTGTGGAGTTATTGACATAAAATATTATTAAAGCTTTTCTTTTATGGTTACATTATTTCTGCACATACAATGAATCAGGGTAACATGGGGTTGCCTTCCCATCTCAATTTCCAAACTTGTTATTTATACATTTGAAAGCACACAGACTCCTAAGTCTCCCTATCACTTTCTTTTGCACAAATCTTGACAATAACTTTCTAGGGCTCATAAATCTAAATCTAGAGGACATTACAGAAATTTTCTTTATTAAGAGTTTTCATATGTGCTTCATGTACTTTTAGAGTTCTGAAACAAAGGTTACATTATTACAAGTTGTATATAAAATGTAAGTTAAAATAATAATATTTAATTATGAAAAGAAAATTTTGTTTAGTGTATAATCAATGAATAGAGTCAACTCAAATGTAATTTTTGTGACTCAGCCGCATCTTTTGCAAACAACTACATGGGTGCTTTCAGTGGAGTGAACAGAGTAATTCAGCTGTACTGAATCAGTTTTTGTATTCAATTTCAGTGATCTGGTAA
>NW_007758979.1:0-1468 GCF_000696425.1 Galeopterus variegatus | reverse complement strand
TTTTTTTTTTTAACTCCGTTTCTATTAAGCAAGAGCAAAAGTAACTAGAAAACTTCACGTTTTTAAATTAAGTAATACACTTTAAAGAACCCATGGATTAAAAAGACATCAAAATAGAAATTAGAAAATATATTAACTGAATAATAATTAAAATGCTACTTATCAAAAAATGTGAGATTCAGTCAAGCTGTATTTAGAGGGAAAATTATAGCTTACATGCATCCATCTCAAAAGTTTAAATGAAAAAAAAGCAAAACAAACAAACAAAAACCCAAAGGAAAAAGGAGGAAAAAAAATTAAATAATAGCAGAAATCAATGAAATAAACATCTAGTAGAGAGGATCAACAAAGTCAATATTATTCTTTTGAAAAGAGCAATAGAATTGATAAGCATCTGATGAGATGATTAGGGAAACAAAAGGGAAAGAATGAATTTAAAACCTCAGGAATAAAAAGGTGCATATCCCTATAGATCTAACAGCAATTAAAAATACAAGAGGATATTATGAACAACTTAAGACAATAAATTTGAAAATTGTGGTGCAACAAATAAACAACCAAAATAATAAAAAAAAAATTCAATCATAATCTATCTGAAAAGAGGTAGAGTTTGGAAGGAAAAATGACTTTTACAGATATCAGGGCCTTATAGAGCACACTCTGATATGCACACTCAAGGAAAAAAAAAAAAACCTAAAACTCAAGCTCTCAGGCCCTCAAGTTACATGCACTGAAAATGTCAAGGTGTAATACATAATGAAACATTAATGACTTTAACAAAAATTGTAATATTTTTATCACCCTAGCTGTGAATAAGATCTCAGGAACACCTTGCACTTCATAAATGCCCAAACAGAAACCAAACAGAAACCCAGGCATTTCTCTGAGATTTTTAGACAACCCAGGTACAGAAAGAGAAATACCACATGTTCTCACTCATGACTGGGAGCTGAATCTGTAAATAAACAAATGAACAATAAAGAGAGACAGAGAGAAAGAAATAAACAACAATCACAGTAATAAGTTGAACTTTTAAAAAACTAGAGGTGGAAAAGGGGAGGGGGAGGGGAAAGGAGGGGGGCTAATGAGGAATTGGTCAATGGACCCAAAGAATGATTGTGTATTGTAATGATGAATAAGCTGCCTATACTGATCTAACCAAAACACATTCTAAACAATTACTGAAAATCAGCTTTGTGCCCTACATGTATATATAATAAAAAATAAAAATTAAAAAAATAAAATAAAAATGATTCATTATATACATTGTCAGAGTCATGTATACATTATATGCATGACTATGAATGTTGACCTTTGGTCCAAACAAAGCAATACACTTTCTTATTCATTTAAACCATCTATTTTTTCTCTGTTCTTTTTTCACTTTTTATTTTTCATCCTATTTGTTCCACGTTTCTTCTATCCTCCTCTGCCTATCCTTAGAATTGATACATTTCTGTTTAATTCC
>NW_007758978.1:2805-6631 GCF_000696425.1 Galeopterus variegatus | reverse complement strand
ACTCGAATTTATCACACTCTGCACTACTCCATGTTATACTTTACTGAGACTGCTTCATTGCGGCTAGTTTCACTTCTGTAGGTTTTTACCTGCCCAACTAGTGAAGAATGTTTTAAACACAGGGTCTAGTTCAAAACTCTGTCGTCACCAAGTCCTCATCATCTACTATGGACATTAATCATGATGGAAACTAAAAATCAATATAGAATATTGATTTCAAGCTTATACTCATTGAAATATTTCTTGAGGGTCACTGACATTCCATAGCATGAAATTTGTAATGCAACTTTTAATGAAAGCAGTTTCAGCACATGGAGGAATGATGGAGATGAAGTTAAAGTATTGATCAGACCCACCTATCTGGCAACGACAGGTTAAATCCAGACTTGGGTTTCCTGACTTCCCATTACAGACACTCTCTGACTTATGATGGCATGACTTTTGATTTTTCAATTTTATGGTGGTGCCAAGTAGTTTTGATTTTGTTGTAATGTACAGTATTCGATAAATTGCATGAGATATTACATGAATAATGCAGTCTCCAACTTTATTACAAAATAGGCTTTGTGTTAGATGATTTTGCCCAACTAATGTAAGTGTTCTGACCACATTATGGTAAGCTAGGCTAAACTGTGATGTTCAGTAGATGAGGTGTATTAAATGCGTTTTCTACTTACAATGGATTTATTGGGACATAACCCCATCTTAAGTCAAGGAGCATCTGTATACTCAACTGCTCCTATACAAATTTCGACTTTAAAGCTCCTTCTGTGAGTGCCTACAAATTTTACATAATAGTGATTTAGTTGGAACTTTAAATAGGCTTAGCAATGGGTTCAAATTTGGTTGCAACAAGCACAGTGGTTAGAATAAGAACTTTTGATTCAGATGCTTGCATTAAAGTCCTGGCTGCATCATTTATTAGCTGTATGGTCTTGGGCACATTGATTAATCTCTTTATGATTTCATTTCTGGATGTGTAAAATATGGAAATAATAGTAGTTCTATAATAGTAGTTCTCACAGTATTTTTGTGAAGAATAAATTAGTTAATATAAGTAAAGTTCTTATAACTGTACTTAGCACATAGTAAGTGCATTATGAGGGTTAGTCATTATTTTTAGGCTCCACCCCACTGATTCTCATATCATAGGTCAGGAAACGGGACAAGAGTCTGCTTTCCTTTTTTTTTTTCACTGTGTCACAGAATGGTTTATTAACTTTAAGCAGCTTTCTTTTTATTAAGATAGTTTGTTTTTCCACTGGGTGTAAAGTAAGTAATGAGACAGATTTTGTTCCGTGAAAACATTAATGTAAAATAAAACTTTAAAAATTACTATCCATTAATTTATTGTTTATCAATTTTAGTAGCAAAATCAAGCATAAAATACTATATTTCATCAAATCTAAATCATCACCAATTTTAAGAACATTATGTACTACTAAAAAAGAAAAATATTTCTCTAATTCTATTACCCAATGCTTCTTTTTTTCTTTTTTGGTTTCTTTTTAAAAAATTTGTATTATTTGTATTGACAAATCATAATTGCATTACATATATGGAGTATAATGCAATGTTTTGATATATGTATATAATGTGGAGTAACTAAATTAAGTGGATTAACCAGTCACCTCACTTTTGACATTTTTTGTGATGACACATTTGAAATTTTCTCTTCAGTAAAGTATAAAAAACATTATTATTGACTACAGTCACTTTGCTGTGCAATAGATCTCAAAACCTATTTCTCCTCGAATCTCTGTACCCATTGACCAGGAATTCCCCATTCCTTTACTGCCCCTCCACCAGCCTCTGATAACCATCATTCTGCTCTCTACTTCTGCAAATGCACCATTTTAAGATTCCACATATAAGTGAGATTATGCAGTATTTGTCTTTTTGTGCTTGACATTTCACTTAGAATGATGTTCTCTAGATTCATCTATGTTGTCCCAAATGACAGAATTTTGTTCTTTTTTAAGGCCGGATAGTATTCCATTGAGGATCTGTACCACTCTCTCTATCCATTTATCTATTGATGGTTGATTCCATATATTGGCTATTGTAAATAATGCTACAATGAACATGAGGGTGCATACATCCCTTTGAAATATTACCTTTATTTTATTTTTTGATTTATTCCCAGAAGCAAGATTGCTGGATCACATGGTAGTTAGTTCTATTTTTAGTTTTTTTGAGGAACCTCCGTACCATTTTCTATAGTGGCTGTACCAATTTACATTCCCAGCAACAGTGTGCAAGAGTTCACTTTTCTTTGCATCTTTATTATCTTTCATCTTTTTGATAAAAGCCTTCCTAACAGCTGTGATGCGATGTCTCATTTTTAATTTGCATTTCCCTAATGATTAGTGATGCTGAGCCTTTTTTCATGAACTTCTTGGCCATTTGTCTATCTTCTTTTGAGAAACGTCTGCAAAAGAACAAGGGTAGATGCATCATAGTACCAGACTTCGAAATATACAATAAATCAAATGTAACCAAAACAGCATAGAATTTGCATAAATACAGACTCATCAATGAATGCAACAGAATAGAAGGCCCACAAATACACCTACACATTTACAGCCAATTGATTTCTGGCAAAGGTGCCAAGAACACATGACAGGGAAAGGACAGTCTGTTCAATAAGTGGCACTGGGAAACTGGTTATCCATATGCAGATGAATGAAATTAAACCCTTAACTTACACTATGCACAAAAGTTAACTAAGAAATGGATTAGAGACTTAAACAGAAGATGTGAGTGTAAAACTATCAGAAGAAAACATAGAGGAAAGTCTTCATGACAATGGTCTGGGTGAGGATTTTTTGGATATGATCCTCAAAGCTTAGGCAACAAAAGCAGAAATAGACAGGTGGAGTTGCATCAAACTAAAGATCTTCTGCACAGCAAAAGAAACAAACAACAAGGTAAAGAGACAAGCCAAAGAATGGGAGAAAATATTTGCAAACCATATATCTCATAAGGGGTTAATATCCAAAATATGTAAGGAACTCAAACAACTCTGCAGCAAGCAAACAAATAACCAATTAAAAAAGGGTCAAAGAGTGTGCATTTTATTCAAACACCTCAGCTGAGTCAGAGGCAAGTGATCCCTCCACGATTTTCAAAATCATTAACCAACTTCAAACTCAGGAGCAGAGCCTGAGGTCGTTTTTTTTCTTTTTTGATGCTAAGATATCTTCCAAAACAGGACAAAAGTTCAAACAAATGGGAACCCTCTATGTGAGGGACTAGGAACACTCAGTTGAAAAAAAAAATTTCCTCTTAAATCTCGCAGTAAAATCAGATTAGTCATCTCTGTTTCTCCAAGGCGGAAAGTCTATTCTCTGAGGTTTCTGGAAGGCCCTCTTTTCACTGAAGAAGTCCCTTTTCCCTTCTTCCTGCCTGCCTGACTTGGAGTTCCACCAACAGTGGGATGGCATCTTAAACTGCAAAGATTGGCGTGTTGTACAGAAAGCCCTTAGCTTTTTAAAATGATGACCTATAAGAGGGAAAGTTAGGTAGCTGATAACTGAGACCCTGAGGAGAACAAGTATCAGAAGAGTATTGCAGGTTTATGGTGGCCAGATGTAAGAAAGCATGAAGAAGGATATTCAGAAAGACAACTGAGGGATTAAGGCTATTGCCAAACCCTCTCGGGATGTGTTGTTTTGGAAGGAGTTTCTAAATATTTAAAAAATCTCTTCCTGGATTTGAAAAACATAGCAATTTTGAGAGGGCTCAGCAATGTACTGGTAAGTATGCACATGTGAGGACTAATTTGGGAGAAGTAAATACCTAGAAGTATTAGAGAAAACTGTAG
>NW_007758978.1:0-1255 GCF_000696425.1 Galeopterus variegatus | reverse complement strand
TTTCCCTAAGAATAATACTAAAAGTGGCCTTTTAATAATACCAAAAGTATTTTTTTTATATATCCCTTACAGAAATTTGACCTTTGCTCTTACTCTCATCACCTGTGAGAATACCCTTGAGGGATTATTATATATAATACTTGTTTAGCCATGTCACATACAGCTCAGCGGTAGAGAAGCATCCATTTTAGCCCTCAAAATAATTTTAATATTTATGCACATCTTACCCAAATAATTAAGTAGATGAAAGCACAGATACCAGAGCTGCTTTTCTTAAAATACCGTCTTTCCACCCCTACTGTCTGTCGTGCTGAATGTTCTCAGATGTCTCACTCTCTTAGACTCAAAGAACTCATGTATTCACACCGACCTGCCACTGCCATCTTTGTCTTCTTCTCATTCCTTCCCTCAACAGTTCTACAGAACTACCCCTTCCTCCATTCAGACCGCTTGGATTTCTCAGGATAATCCTCCTTGTTTGACTTTGTTTCTTTACTTCTCATGAGAGTAAGCAACAAGGAGGGGGTGATCTGCCAGAGGGAGGGGAAGGAGAAACGCTGTAAGCCCACTAAACGTAGATGATTTTTATATAATCTCAAGCAAAATTTGAGGAAGATGCTTACAACTAGTGATTGTGTATCAGACAAAATAGACTTTAAGATAAAAATTATTACTAGAGACAAAGAAGGACATTTTAAAATGATAAGTGGGTCAATCCATCAAGATAATATGACAATGACTAACATGTACATACCTAGCAATGGAGCCCCCAAACACGAAGTGAAAACTGACAGAGTTGAAGGAAGCAATAGACAATTGAACAGCAATAGGCAGAAACTTCAATACCCCCCTTTCAGCAATGAATAGAACAACAAGGCAGAAGATCAACAAAGAAACAGAAGGCTCAAAAACACAATAAACCAACTAGACCTAAAAGATATCTATAAAATCCCATAAAAGCAGAATATGTGTTCTTTTTCATGTACATAAAATATTCTCAGGATAGTCCATATCTTAGGCTATAAAACAAATCTCAATAAATGTAAAAGAATTGAAATTGTACAAGATATGCTTTATGACCACAATGAAATGAAGTCAGAAATCTATAACACAAAGAAATTTGGAAAATTCACAAATACGTGAAGGTTCAATAACACACTCCTAAATAACCAGTAGGTCAGAGAAGATATCACAAAAAAAATCATAAAGTACATTAGGATGAATGAAAGTAAAATCATAACATATTAGGGCCAAC
>NW_007758977.1:6085-6631 GCF_000696425.1 Galeopterus variegatus | reverse complement strand
CACAAAAGAAGTTGCTTTTAGTGTCTTCAGGGTGAAGGAGGCAGAGGAAACAAGTGCATGTATAGTGTTTAGTAAATCATTCTATTACATAAAATACAGTCTTCCAGTATTAAGCATTTGTAATTGTAAACACAATGAGGATATAATAATTTTTTTGAATTGAACTATTCCAAAACAGAGGAAATTTTGCAAATATCTAGAAATAATAGTTTCAGGTATATCTTTACTGATTTTCAGGTATTTCAACTGAAGTTATCTCAATAAATTTATCACAAAAACAAGATGATTAAACCTCTCTTGGACCCCAGTATTACTAACACACAAGATTTGGTCCCAATTACCAAAATTATTTTATTAATTACCAAATTATTTTATTAATTCTAAGTTACATGGTTTAGTTTCTCCATATTTTAGCATCTCTGAAACCAAGACACCTTTTACAATCAATATGAGAGAAAAGCATTGTGTAATACTTCATCTGGCAAAAAAATAGGACATCCTGTAATTTGATAAAGTATGACAAATGAGATAATATATAAAACAAAG
>NW_007758977.1:0-478 GCF_000696425.1 Galeopterus variegatus | reverse complement strand
AATAGTGCTGCAATAAACATGGGAGTACAGATATCTTTTTGGTAAACTGATTTTCTTTCCTTTTGATAAATATCCAGCAATGGGATTGCTTGATCATATGGTAGTTCTATTTTTATTTTTTTGAGGAAACCACATACCATTTTCTATATAATGTAGTAATTTATATTCCCAAAAGACTGTATGAGAATTACTTTTCCTCCAAATCCTAGCAACCTTTGTTTATACTTTGTCTTTTTGATATAGCCATTCTGAGGTGAGATAATATCTCATTGTAGTTTTGACGTGCATTTCTCTGAAGATTAATGATGTTGAGTATTTTTTCATATACCTGTTGACCATTAATATGTCTTCTTTTGAGAAGTGTCTATTCAAGTCATTTGCCCATTTTTAAATCATATTCTTTTTGTGCGTGTGATGTTGAGTTGTTTATGTTCCTTGTATAATTTAGATATTAATCCCTTGTTGGATGGATAGTTTG
>NW_007758976.1:5884-6631 GCF_000696425.1 Galeopterus variegatus | reverse complement strand
TTTCTGACATGACTGGGAAAGAAGTAGTTATCTTTCTTGCTGAGCTGGTGGAAGGAATACCTGGAGCTACTGGTGGGCATTTTTGATATTGATTGACAAAAGCCTGCCTGAGAATAAAGCTAACGTAGAAGAAAAAAAGAGCAAGAGATAGATAGACTTATTATTGATGAGAGTTTGAGCTCCTGGGTCTAACTGACCTTGAATCTAACCTTTAGCTTTTCAGTTACATAATGCAATAAATTCCCTTTTTTTGTTTAAGATAATTTGAGTAGCATTGGTGTCACTTGCAACAGAAAGAACCCTTGTTAGAAAATTGTCTAGTTTCATAGCCTTATTTTGTAGATTTAGTGACTAAATCTATGGATAAATGTCTTGCCAAGGGTCACATAGTTCTTTAACAGCAGAGCCGGGGATATAATCCGTGTTTCCTGACTCCTGGGCCACAAAGCTCTTTTCCTTCCACCAATTAGCTCCAGAACCAAAACTATGGGAGTCCACAGGAAGAAGAGATGATTTCCAATTGAGGTGAGCAGGAAATAGTTCACAGAGGACATAGCATGGAAACCAGGAAGGTCCTTGAGGTTTTAGATCAATGGGAAGAGGGTGAAGGGGGACTCTAGAAAAAGAAGGTGCCATAAAGACATGTGGGGAGATGGGAAAGCCTAAAGGATGTGCAGGAAGGAATGGAGTCTGCACAGGGCAGTAGTTTATTTGTTACAAGTGGAAAAGAGAGAGAGAGAACAAGAG
>NW_007758976.1:3901-4206 GCF_000696425.1 Galeopterus variegatus | reverse complement strand
AACAACAACAACAACAACAACAGAATACGTGATGCTGCACCAGTTTCCAGGCCTACAGGAATGGCAGCTCCCACTGTCTGTCTCTGGGAGCACATGATTTTGGAGCCCCGTGTCATGACATAAGACGTCTGTCTATTCTGCTGGAGAGAGCACATGACAGGCCCTGAGACTACATGGACAGAGAGTGCAGTCCGGCTGTGTCCACCGAGGCTTCCCTGGACCCCCCAGGACAAACCAGACACAGCTGAACACCAGATGGAGCAGAACTGCCCCACTGAGCCTCGTCCAAGTTCTCCCATAGATCA
>NW_007758976.1:0-292 GCF_000696425.1 Galeopterus variegatus | reverse complement strand
GTTCATGCAGTTCCTCCAAGAGGCCTTTCCTGACCTCTGTAAAACAGCTCCCCAATCCCACTGTAACTCTCTCCTCTGATCTACTTTCTTCATGGCACTAATCACTCCTGATTTATACGTTGATCATTTTATTGCCTATCTCTCCCACTTGTTTACACGCTCCTTGAGGGCAAGGACCCCATCGCTCCTGTTCCTGCTGGATTGCCAGGGCTGGCACACTGGAAGAGCCCAGTCAAAACAGAACCTGGCACACAGGAAGGGCTCAGTTAAAAATGTCGACTGAGCAAGTGAG
>NW_007758975.1:5779-6632 GCF_000696425.1 Galeopterus variegatus | reverse complement strand
AGTGGACAGAGTATAGTACTGCGAATACTTTTAAAAATAATGCCTGAAAACTTCCTAATGTATCAAACAAAATCTATACGTACAAGTCCTTAACCATATTCTCCCAGGATAAACCTGAAGAATTCCAGACCAAGATACATCATGACCAAAATTCTGAAAACTAAAGACAAAAACAAACAAACAAACAAACAAATATATATATATATATATATATATATTTAAAGAAGCAAGAGAGAAATGGCATCTTACCTATAGAAAACAAACAAACAAATATATATATATATATATATATATATTTAAAGAAGCAAGAGAGAAATGGCATCTTACCTATAGAAAACAAAATACAACAACATTCAAATTATGTTGAATTTATCATCAAAAACCAGGGAAGCTAGACGAAAGTGCCACATTTTTCAAGTACTGAAAGAAAAGAACTGTGAAATTCTAAACCCACTGAAAAGATTCTCAGGAATCAGGTGAAAACCAAGACATTCTCAGACTACAGAAAACTAAGAGAATTTATTGTGACCACAACTACTGTAAAATAATAGCAAAAGGAAATTCTCTAAACAGAAAGAAATAAAAAAATCAGAAATCTTGGAATATCCAAAAAGAAGGAAGGACAACGTGAGCAAAAGACAGGTGAATACAAAAAACCAAGTTTCTCTTCTTGAGTTTTCTAAATTAGGTTTTTCATTAGAAGTAAAAATTATAACATTTTCTTATGTGGATATCAAAGTATGCAGAGGAAGTATTTAAGACAATTATATTAAAAATAGCGGGCGAGTAAGAACATGTAATAGGAAATAAGGTTTTTAACACATCACTAAAAGTTGTAAAATAATGACACCAG
>NW_007758975.1:0-717 GCF_000696425.1 Galeopterus variegatus | reverse complement strand
TATCCATACCATGGAATTCTACTCAGCAATAAAAACTTTAAAAACCTATTTATACACAGGACAATCTTTATGAATCTCTGCATAAGTATATCCAGAGAGAAAAAAAAAATGTCCCAAACGTCCCATACACAATGAATTCCATGAATATAATGTCAATATTTTTTTTTTTAATTACACTAATGAAGAACAGATCATTAGTTTCCAGAAGTCAAGGATGGGGAGACTCACGACAGGGGCCTGCCTATAACAGGAAAACGAGAGGGATTCTTGTGGCGATTGAAATGTTCTCTATCAGGGCCGGCCCGGTGGCGCACTGCATAGTGCGCCGCTTGGGAACGCGCAGCGGCGCTCCCGCCCGAGGGTTCGGATCCCACATACAGACTGGTTCCCGCTCACTGGCTGAGCAAGGCGTGGGGGCAACACCGAGCGTTGCGATCCCGTTGCCGGTCCTGGTCCGGTACGGGGGCGACACTGAGGGTTGCGATCCGTTGCCGGACACGGAAAAAGACAAAAAAAAAAAAAAAAATGTTCTCTATCTTGACTGTATAAATATTAATATCCTACTTGAGATAGTGCACCATGGATTTCAAGATGTTAAAACTGGATAAAGGTATGTAAAGGGTACATGGACCTCTTCATATTAATTCTTGTAACCACAAATGAATGTACACTTACCTCAAAATAGAAAGTTAAGTTAATTTTGTTTATAGTCTTGAT
>NW_007758974.1:5854-6632 GCF_000696425.1 Galeopterus variegatus | reverse complement strand
GAGCTCATCTATCTGAGAAGTGTGGACCTGCCCCCAGCACTAAATTTGGTTCTGCCGTCACCGGCGACATGAAGCAGCAGCCTGGTTTAGAGGCTTATTTTCAGTTTAAAATAATTTCTCCAGGCTCACGTTACACCTGACCCATTCACGGAGGCTGGAGGGCATGGCTTCTCTAGTCCTGAGCACTCAAGATATGCCTGTTGTCTCCTCCACTACTGGCATGAAGAGTGGCACCAGAGCAGGGACGCTCGGAGGGAGTGTAGGCAAAGGGACAGAGCTTGTGCTGGACGGAGGGCGACCTGGCTCCCTTCCCAGCTGTGAAATCTCTGAGCCTCAATTCACTCTTCTGCAAAATGAGGATAATAATCTCTGCCCTGTCGGGGAGTGAGGATTAAGTAAGGCGATGTCTTTAGTAAAATAAATGCAGTTGCTACTGCTATTACTATCAGCACCTTCATCCAGCAAAACTGATTTGGACCAATAGAGAGTGTGTTAAGTGGGTCTGAAGTAGAGCAAAGTAACAACTATAGAATATTTTAAAGGAAATGTGACTTCATTATTTTCAAGTATATAGAATAATGAACCATGTACCAGTAGGTGGGGGATTTACTTTATTTAAACAGGTCAAGCTCATCAGACACCAGTCTGTTTGATTTATTAGTATCCAAAACCATTAATCAAGAGTGTTCTGGGCTGGCCCGGTGGCGCACTGCTACAGTGCCGCTTGGGAGCGCGGCGGCGCTCCCGCCGAGGGTTCGGATCCCACATACAGACCGGT
>NW_007758974.1:0-459 GCF_000696425.1 Galeopterus variegatus | reverse complement strand
GAGCTCATCTATCTGAGAAGTGTGGACCTGCCCCCAGCACTAAATTTGGTTCTGCCGTCACTGGCGACATGAAGCAGCAGCCTGGTTTAGAGGCTCATTTTCGGTTTAAAATAATTTCCCCAGGCTCACGTTACATCTGACCCATTCACGGAGGCTGGAGGGCATGGCTTCTCTAGTCCTGAGCACTCAAGATATGCCTGTTGGCTCCTCTACTACTGGCATGAAGAGTGGCACCAGAGCGGGGACGCTCCGAGGGAGTGTAGGTAAAGGGACAGAGCTTGTGCTGGACGGAGGGCGACCTGGCTCCCTTCCCAGCTGTGAAATCTCTGAGCCTCAGTTCACTCTTCTGCAAAATGAGGATAATAATCTCTGCCCTGTCGGGGAGTGAGGATTAAGTGAGGCGATGTCTTTAGTAAAATAAATGCAGTTGCTACTGCTATTACTATCAGCACCTTCATC
>NW_007758973.1:6387-6632 GCF_000696425.1 Galeopterus variegatus | reverse complement strand
AAATTATAAAAAATTTTAGTCATTTCTAGTTTCATTCAAGTCTACCCATCAAAAGCTGCCCAAAAAAAGGAGGTGGGAAGAATTTACTCTAGAGTTTGCATTATCAGTTTTAGACACTAAATGTTTTTCAAATTTTAATTTTTAATTCATACTGAAAACATATTTTCCCTATACTAACTCAATTTTCTCCATTTACATTATTTTTTCCTATCACATCATATGGCTCAATTCAGAAAAAAAAAAAA
>NW_007758973.1:0-1035 GCF_000696425.1 Galeopterus variegatus | reverse complement strand
AATGTAGCGGAACTCCAGGAACAGAAAGATTTATTCAACAAAATGATAAATACAATCAAGAGCTTAAGCAACAGGCTAGAGCAAGCAGAAGAATTACTGATCTCAAAAACAGGCTTTTTGAAATGACCCAGGTATACAAAAAAAAAAAAAAAAAATTGCAATTAAAAAAATGGAAAAACCTATGAGACCTAATGAACAATCTTAGCATACAAATATCCAAATCAGTTTGTCCCAGAAAGGAAGGAGAAAGGAAAAAGCATTTAAAACCTATTCAACAAAATAATAGTGCTAAATTCCCCAGGTACTGGGAGAAATATGGACTTCCAGATCCAAGAGGCTCAAAAATCCCCAAACAGATTCAATATGAAAACATCTTCTCCAAAACACATTGCAGTCAGATTCTCAAAAGATGGCCGGACAGATAGCTCAGTTGGTTAGAGTGCAGTATTCATAACGCCAAGATCAAGTGTCCAGACTCCCATACTGGTCAGCCATCAAAAAACAAACAAACAAACAAACAAATAAAGACCTATCAGAAGTCAAAGACAAAGAATCCTAAGAAGAATACCAATAGAAAAGGCTTAAGTCACCTATAAGGGAGTCCCCATCAGAGTAACAGCTGATTTCTCAGCAGAAACTTTACAGGCCAGGAAGGAATGGGACAATATATTCAAAGTACTAAGAGAAAGAAACTGACAGCCAGGAATACTATACCCAGCATTTCTGAAGCTATCCTTCAGAAATGAAGGAGAAATAGTGTATTTCTCAGACATACAAAAACTGTGGGAATTCCCCACCACAAGAACAGCCCTACAAGAAATCCTCAAGAGTCCTACATATGAAATCCAAAAACAATAATCACCATGATAAATATATGAGAAAGAATAAAACCCACTGGTAGAGCAGGTAATACCTTTCAATAACAACTCTAAATGTAAATGGATTGAATTCCCTACTCAAAAGACATAGACTGGCTGACTGAATTAAAAAGCTAGAACCAACCATATGCTACCTACAAAAACTCACTTCACCTGT
>NW_007758972.1:5818-6632 GCF_000696425.1 Galeopterus variegatus | reverse complement strand
AGCAAAAAGCTAAAGCTGTTGTTAAGCCACACTTTGATCACAGAAAATTCCTTCACACTTAATCACACAGTCATTTATTCACGCAGTCTTTCATTTGCATAACATTTCTTAATGGCCTGCTATATACTACATAAAGTACAGGTCCTCTGTAGTAGTGAACTTAAGAGATGTAGAATATGACTTGTAGGAGTTAGTCTAGTAAAGATGGAAAATAGACAGCTGAATACACACACACATGCACATACACACAGTGATGAGGACTGTGAAGAAAGCAAATGGAATGCTAAGACAGACCAAAACAGGAGAGGGGGACCTACTGATGACGGGACCCTCGGGAGAGCAGAAGGGCTAGGGAAGAGCCACCTTTGTGAAGGGAAGCAGGTACAGCACTCCAGGCAGAGAGATCAGCATGAGGTGGGCCAGATCTATGTACACATGCAGACTGCTAGGACACCTCAGCTTTAAAAGTAAGTAAACTGAAAACAGGCAAGGTCTTCTACCCGCCTGCCTTCTTCAAGGCTCAAAAAAGACAATTTTGCCTTCCTACATAAACATTTCTCCAGAAAGCAACATTTTATGGTATGTAATGACATCTGTATGTAGAGCCACAAAATAAAATATCTAAAATTGAATTTAAAATAAATTTATTCTACATTATTACAATTTCTCAAGTATCTTTTCTTTTTTTTTTTTTTCCTTTTTGACTTTTTTACTGACCGGTAACGGGATCGCAACCCTCGGTGTCATGCCCTCACTGGGGACCGGCAACGGGATCGCAACCCTCGGTGTTGCGCCCGCACCACACTCAGCCAGT
>NW_007758972.1:0-259 GCF_000696425.1 Galeopterus variegatus | reverse complement strand
CTAAGCACTTCATATGTGCTACATCATTAATCCTTTCAATCAACCTTTATGAAAACTACTTCAATAATACTCATTTTACAAATGAGAAACTGAGTCACGCAGTTACTATGTGCCTGCAGTAGGTTTTGAATTCATGTCTGCTTGACCCCAGAACACAAACTTGTATGATTATACATGCAGCCTCTCTGATAACAAACATACGTAAAATTTGAAATGAGAAAGCACATGCAACAAAAGACATGAGGAATATTAAAATTTA
>NW_007758971.1:6059-6632 GCF_000696425.1 Galeopterus variegatus | reverse complement strand
AAGAATTGGTGTTAGTTCTTCTTTAAATGTTTGGCAGAACTCAGCAGTGCAGCCATCTGGTTATGTGTTTTTCTTTGTTGGGAGAAATTTTATTACTGATTCAATCTTCTTACTTGTTATTTGTCTGTTCAGTTTTTTTTATTTCTTCCTGGTTCAATTTTATTAGGTATGTGTGCAGAAATCCATCCATTTCCTCTTAAGTTTTCCAATTTGTTGACATGTGGTTATTTCTAATAGTCTCTAATGATTCTTTGTATTTCTGTGGTATCTGTTGTAATCTATTCTTTATCATCCCTGATTTTACTTACTGGGTCTTCTGTCTCTTTTTCTTACTCTAGCTAATGATTTGTCAATTTTGTTTATCTTTTAAAAACCCACTTTTTCGTCTATTGATCTTTTGTGTGGGTTTTTTTAGCATTTATTTGGCATTCATTTCTGCTCTGATCTTTCTTTCCTCTTTCTAATTTTGTATTTGGTTTGTTCTTCCTTTTATAGTTCCTTGCAATGTTGTGTTAGGTTGTTATTTGAAATCTTTCTAGTTTTTTTGATGTAGGCATTTATTTCTACAAACTT
>NW_007758971.1:0-396 GCF_000696425.1 Galeopterus variegatus | reverse complement strand
AAAACATCGATGTTTAAAAGTGAAATTATGGGCAGGCTGGTTAGCTCATTTGGTTAGAGAGAAGTGCTATAACACCAAGGTCAAAAGTTTGGATCCCTGTACTGGCTAGCTGCCAAAATAAATAAAGAAATAAAAATAGCGGTGATATTAGCACAGTTTATGTTCGCTTTGTATCATCTAGATGTTTTATACCATGAATCCATTTTTCAAATAAGTCTATATAAATCATAAAGAAAATCATATGTACTTAAGGAAGAATAGACAGCAGATGAAATCTGTTCTGCGAACTAAATCTCTATTGGAGCTTGGTGTGGTTTATTTTCCTCCCTGTTTAGCTCACTGTCTAGACCAAAATATTACTTTAAATATTACTTTCTTATTTCTTATATTTACTGT